>NC_034203.2:33955963-33963463 GCF_002021735.2 Oncorhynchus kisutch | reverse complement strand
TACTACTGGCTTTGAGTTTCATGATTTGTTACCTTATTCCAACCGCATTTACTCTTTCTAGTTGTCTATTGAATTGAATTCCTTCCTACTTCACCACCACCCTATTTCTCCCGTCCTACTGTGTGTGTGTGTGTGTGTGTTTCTGAGGATTACTTTGTCCTTGTGCGATCAACAAAACCCAGTGATGCGTGTCCCTGGCTTGATAACGTTAATAAAGTAATAATCTATGAAGATAGTACTGGGTCTTAGGTAGATGCTAGCAGGTTTGTACATACTGTACATACACACTGGTTCTTTTAATTGCTCTTCTCATTGCACTTAGGCAGCATGAGGGGGCATATAAAGCACATTATTCATGATAATGCATTTCTGGCTTGCGGTTCTAACTTTTAACAGCTGAAATTGAGCTCCGTCAGAAAACGTGATGCGTGCTAAATTCCCGGAGGTGGTGAGGTGTGTGTCGGAACGTTGACCTTCCTACCGACAGACTGGGATAATGAGATTTGGGAACGACCTTCCTGAATGAGCAAAGTTTCATTTTTTCCTGTCTGTTTGCCAGTTCATGCCAGTGCCTGCATTAATGAGGCACACTGAGTCGATGTCGCAAGCGTAAATTGGCGAAGTGCAGGCTGACAGTTTGCTCAAATCTAAAATGTGTCTGATGTTTTCAAAAATGGTCTGATGCCAAAATGAGCCCATGTCCCACACAATGTTGTGTCGATCCAGCAACATGCCTGAATCCCAAATGACTGGAACAGTTTGGCAACATCCAGTCTCATCATTTTAAATGGTGGCCTATTATACGCAGAGGCATGAGATGGCAGCTCGATTCTGATACCATCAACCGTCTGACTACTGGTCTGCGTGCTAACTTAGGCTCCCAAGGCACAATCTTTTCCATGCTTCCTACCAACCCTTATCTTCTAGGTCTCCTTCAAGGTCTCTGACCCCCTCATCTTCAGAGAGGTGGTGTAAATGATACACAGTATGTGTGCGCATGTGTATGAGATATAGTGACAGAGAGAGAGAGAGAGAGAGAGAGATATAGTGACAGAGAGAGAGAGAGAGAGATATAGTGACAGAGAGAGAGAGAGAGAGAGAGAGAGAGAGAGAGAGAGAGAGAAAGAAAAAAAAATAATGTGTGGTGGTTATGCGAATAGTTCCACCTGTCTCTCTTTCTGGGTAACTGAGTGTGACCTCACACAAATATTAATCACCAAACACCCCAGGCCTTCTGCAAATTAAAACACCTGCTCTGATTTATAAAATGAAAAGGTTGGAACAAGAGGGGAGGGCTGTTTCATTAGAGCAGGGAAACCGTGTCTATTCCATTTAAAAAGTACATTTTATTCCAAGAATTGCAGTGTGCCAAGTCTATTAAATGATCCCTGTGTTTGTGTGTGTGTTTGTGTGTGTGTGTGTGTTTTTAGTCAAAGTTAGAGTGCAGTGGAACTTTAAACCTCTTAAATGGAAAGTCCCTCGACAGCAATTGTTGTGTATACAGCGCTCTGTGAATGGTGCAACATCAATTGCTGTGCATTCCGTGAAAGCTCTGGTTTTCCCACTTCACATGCCGCTACTCTCAGCTGAGATGCAATATGTGAAATCTTACCCCTCATTTTCATAGGGAGCGACATGACACATATTCTGGCCTATCCAGACAAAGGATCGATTTCCTCTGGCTGTGAACCTCGCAGCTCTGCTTGAAACGGGAGAGGCTAGTGATGGCAGCAAAAGAAATCTCATCTTGTTGTGAAGTTTTCAGATAGATTTAGAGCTCTCAACATGAAATAATACAAAATAATGTTGTACACTTGAAACAAGACCACTTTCTCTTAGTCAGAGAGGGATAAAATCACCTCATTGTTAAAGCTGAAGTTGTAACTCGTCAGCAGGAATATGAATGGCACCACCGTGTTGCACAGAGAACGCTGAGAAGAAAATGATCTGTCACCAGTTATACAGTTGAAGTCGAAAGATTACATACACTTAGGTTGGAGTCATTAAAACTCATTTTTCAATCACTCCACAAATTTCTTCTTAACAAACTATGGTTTAGGCAAGTCGGTTAAGACATCTACTTTGTGCATGACACAAGTCATTTTTCCAAAAATTGTTTACAGACAGTTTATTTCACTCATAATTCACGGTTTCACAATTCCAGTGGGTCAGAAGTTTACATACACTAAGTTGACTGTGCTTGGAAAATTCCAGAAAATTGTGTCATGGCTTTAGAAGCTTCTGATAGGCTAATTGACATCATTTGAGTCAATTGGAGGTGTACCTGTGGATGTATTTCAAGGCCTACCTTCAAACTCAGTGCCTCTTTGCTTGACATCATGGGAAAATCAAAAGAAAAGAAATCAGCCAAGACCCCAGAAAAACAATTGTAGACCTCCACAAGTCTGGTTCATCCTTGGGAGAAATTTCCGAACGCCTGAAGGTACCACATTCATCTGTACAAACAATAATACGCAAGCATAAACACCATGGGTGTCACGACTTCCGCCAAAGTTGCTCCCTCTCCTTGTTTGGGTGGTGTTCGCGGTCGACGACACTGGCTTTCTAGTCACCACTGATCCATGTTTCATTTTCGTTTTGTTTTGTCTTCATTGTACACACCTGGTTTCCATTCCATAATCAGTGATCCTTATTTAACTTCTCTAGGGTAGGGTGCAGCATTTGGAATTTTGGATGAAAAGCATGCCCAATTTCAACTGCCTGCTACTCATCCCCAGAAGATAAGATATGTTTATTAAATGTAGATTTGGATAGAAAACACTCTGAAGTTTCTAAAACTGTTTGAATCATTTCTGTGAGTATAACATAACTTATGCAGCAGGCAAAAACCCGAGGACAAACCATTCAGATTTAGTTTTTTTGAGGTCACCCTCTTTTCAATGATATTTCATTGGAATTCCAGATTTCTAAGGGACTTGCTTGCAGTTCCTACCGCTTCCACTGGATGCCACCAGTCTTTAGATATTGGTTGAGGTTATTTCTTTGTGTAATGAAGAAGTACGGCCATCTTGAACAAGTGTCACGTCATGTGTACTGTTTGATAGATGCTCAAGACCAGAAAGCATGAGTTTGTTGTCTTTCTGTGTTGAACACAGATCATCCCGTCTTCAATTTTATCGGTTATTTACTTTAAAAATTCCTAAAGTTGTATTACAAAAGTAGTTTGAACATTGCTTGTTTTGAGTAAAGCTCAGATTTTTACTCATACCTGTGTCCTGCGCCTGACTCTGCCTTATCCATTCACCTGGAACGTTGACAATGGGACCACGCAGCCGTCATACTGCTCAGGAAGGAGAAGCATTCTGTCTCCTAGAGATGAATGTACTTTGGTGCGAAAGGGGCAAATCAATCCCAGAACAACAACAACGGACCTTGTGAAGATGCTGGAGGAAACAGGTGCAAAATTATCTATATACACATTCTACATAAACATTATATATACACAGTCCTATATCAACTTAACCTGAAAGGCCACTCAGCAAGGAAGAAGCCACTGCTCTAAAACTGCCATAAAAAAAGCCAGACTACGGTTGGCAAATGCACATGGGGCTAAAGATCGTACTTTTTGGAGAAATGTCCTCCTGGTCTGATGAAACAAATATAGAACTGTTTGGCCATAATGACCATCGTTATGTTTGGAGGAAAAAGGGGGAAGCTTGCAAGCCGAAGAACACCATCCCAACTGTGAAGCATGGGGTTGGCAGCATCATGTTGGGGTGGGTACTTTGCTGCAGGAGTGACTGTTGCACTTCACAAAACAGATGGCATCATAGGGGAGGAAAATGATGTGGATATGTTGAAGCAACATCTCAAGACATCAGTCAGGAAGTTAAAGCTTGGTCGCAAATGGCTTTTCCAAATAAACAATGACCCCAAGCATACTTCCAAAGTTGTGGAAAAATGACTTTAGGACAGCAAAGTCAAGGCATTGGATTGGTCATCACAAAGCCCTGACCTCAATCCTATAGAACATTTGTGGGAAGTCCTGAAAAAGCGTGTGCGAGCAAGGAGGCCTACAAACCTGACTCAGTTACAACCAGCTCTGTCAGGAGGAATGGGCCAAAATTCACCCAACTTATTGTGGGAAGATTGTGGAAGGCTACCCAAAACATTTGACCCAAGTTAAAACAATTTAAAGGCAATGCTACCAGTGCTAAATACTAATTGAGTGTATGTAAACTTCTGAACCACTGGAAATGTGATGAAAGAAATTAAAGCTCAAATAAATCATTCTCGCTACTATTATTCTGACAGAAGTTTTACTAGGATTAAATGTCAGGAATTGTGGAAATCTGAGTTTGAATGTATTTTGCTAAAGTGTCTGTAAACTTCCGACTGTATGAAATGATGCCGTTCACCAAGTATGATCATATTTATTTGACAGTTATAAGAAAGGTGAAATCGCATACTAAGTTGCTTATAATTTGACTGTTACTATATTTAGAAAGTCATTTCAGGCCGTATTCCCCCACTTCCTTGAAGAGGAAAAAACATACAGAGTATATATGATTATTTCATATTTTTCTCATTTTAGTGCTGTGTACTTAAGCTTGTGTCCTCTTTTTTTAAGCTTACCAAAACGGTGAGATTTTCATCTTTATGGAAGTCTAAGCATTACTAGATGTTGTTTATGGCACTCTCAATATAAATAATTACTTTGGGTATATATATTTAGTTGGAAATCCAAATTTAATTTAACATGATCAAGACTGGATAATAACCTGTACTGGGCTGTGTTCAGGCTTTTAGACATCAGTATGCTAGTATAGAGGGGTGATTTGCATGTTTTACAGTTGCAGCACATAAAATGCACCACCACCCATATTTTCCCTCTGCTCATTCTTATGAAGTTGTAACTCGTCAGCAGCCATTTGAATGGCATCACTGTGTTGCTCAGAGGACGCTGAGAAGAAAATTCTCTGTCATCAGTTATATAAAATTATGAATAAACAGTAGCTTTTCAAGCATATAATAATGCATTGAAATCTCTGGGGGTTTAGTGGGGTTTAGTGGATGACATTTGGTAAATATTTTTTATAGATTACATTATTTAATATTTTTGTCGTGTCATATATTAAGTGACATGGGGGTTATGGTCTAGGGTTTGATTTGGAAATGGGCTGACAGAACTGTTGCTAACCCATGTTTGCTTCCTGTTCTCCTCCTCTGACATCATCACAATTAGATTTCTCTTTATATCATCAGAACTAGCCACCTCTGTGATAATTTTCCCCCACTGCTAAAGCCTGTCAGATCTTGACTGTAGGCACCTGTCAGGGTTGTGTGTGTTTGAGGGCCATTAGGTTGTGTTTGTCGTTACAGATCACTGAAGAGAAGGGGTTTGCTGACGTTGTTTCAACCTGCCTCTCCAAACCAGGACCTCTCCAGCCCAGATCATTGTGTGTGGTGTGTATGCTCTCAGGAATCATATAATGTGATTTCTATATAACCAGGTCTCCCTTGGTGAAGGAAAATGACACACACACACACACACACGCACGCACGCACACATGCACACACACACACACACACCACACACAAACTGAACATTCTGACTGTTTATCAAAATGTCTGGGGTGGCAGGTAGCCTGGCGGTTAAACGTATTGGGCCAGTAACTGAAAGGTTGCTCGTTTGAATCCCTGAGCAAACTAGGTGAAAAATCTGTCTTTGAGCAAGGAACTTAACCTCTCTTGGTAGGGGGCAGCATTCGGAACTTTGGATGAAAAGCATGCCCAAATTAAACGGCCTGCTGCTCAGGCCCAGAAGATATGATATGCATATAACTGGTAGATTCGGATAGAAAACACAGAAAAGTTTCAAAACTGTGAAAATAGTGTCTGTGAGTATAACATAACTGATTTAGCAGGCGAAAACCTGAGGAAAATCCATTCAACAAGTAGTTTCTTTTTTGGTTTTGTTGTTTTCTATTCAATGCTATTACAGTATCCATTGACTTAGGACTCCATATGCAGGTCCTATGCCTTCCACTAGATGTCAACAGACTTTAGAAATGGTTTCAGGCTTGTATTCTTATAAATGAGGGAGTAAGACCAGTCTGAAACGAGTGGACCCTAACGTGATGCAGAGCTTTTTCAGGCGCATGTGCATTTCTTGTTTACCTTTTATATTGACAACGTTATTGTCCAGTTGAAATATTATAGATCATGTAAGCTAAAAAAACTACCTGAGGATTGAATATAAATATCGTTTGACATGTTTCAATTAACTTTACGGATACAATTTGGATTTTTTATCTGATTGTTTTGACTGAGTTTGAGCATGTGGATTAATGAAGAAACACGCTCACAAAACGGATGTTTTTGGATATAAAGAGACTTCATCGAACAAAAGGAACATTTATTGAGTAAATAAATGTCTTCTGATTGCCACCATATGAAGATCATCAAAGGTAAGGGATTAATTTTATCTCTATTTCTGAGTTTTGTAATGCTTCTGCTTGGCTGGTTACTGTTTGTAATAATTTGTCAACTGGGCTATGTTCTGGGCTAGGTTTGTTCTGGGCTAGGTATGCTTTCGCCGAAAAGCATTTTATAAATATGACACTGTGGTTGTTTTAACAAGAAGTTAATCTTTAAACCTATGTAAAATATGTTTTGTTTTCTGAATTTTTATAATGAGCATTTCTGTAATTGAATTTGGAACCTCACTGGATGTTGGCCAGATGGGAGATAGTGTCCCTCGTACCCTAGAGAGGTTAACCCTAATTGCTCCTGTAAATTGTTTTGGATAAGAGTATCTGCTAAATGACTCAAATGTAAAAACAATGACTGATCTTCTTCTCTTTCCCACAGCCTCTTCACAAGAACAGGCCCTCATCGAGTCTCCCACGGTGTTCATGCGAGTGTTTATTACGGAGATAGAGGCAAAGAAAAACATGACTGAGTGTGCTTTCTCATTTTCTCTTCCTCTCCCACAGAAAATGGAAGGACAGAGTAATAAGATAGTAGATGGGAGACAGACAGAGACAGAGACAGAGACTGAGATAGAAGAGGGAGAGAGAGCCAGAGACAAAGAGTGAGAGAGATAGAAAGAGAGAGAGAGCCAGAGACAAAGAGTGAGAGAGATAGAAAGAGAGAAATAGAGAGAGATATCCTGTCAAAATGTAAAAAATATAAAACAATTAATGATTGTCAGTCCCCCAAATTTGAAACCCTCATTCTCGGTTTCTCTGATGAGAATAGACTACACGTCCTGTTGGGGAGGACGCAGAGAGCTGAGAGCTGTGGGTTGACAGCGTACTAAATTGCTGCCTGCCAAAAATACCGACAAGATTAAGAAACTGCACATGTTATTGTTATTACTGTTGTTCCGTTGACAATTTTGATTCTTATTATTTTAATATTGTAAATATCCAAAGTAAGCTTTACGTCATGCCAATAAAGCATGAGAGAGAGAGAGAGAGAGGGAGGGAGAGAGAGAGGGAGGGAGGGAGGGAGGGAGGGAGGGAGGGAGGGAGG
>NC_034203.2:33937132-33955863 GCF_002021735.2 Oncorhynchus kisutch | reverse complement strand
GAGAGAGAGAGAGGGAGGAGAGGGAGGGAGAGGAGAGAGAGAGAGAGAGAGAGAGAGGAAGAGAGAGAGAGAGAGAGAGGACAGGGAGAGGAGAGGGAGAGGAGAGAGAGGTCCTCTTATTTTATTTGTTTCTTCTGCCCTTCCTGTACATCGTGTAGTGTGTGTCATGGTCCTTATGATCTCTGGGTTTGCAGAAGTCAGATCCTGATTCCTGTATCTCCACTTCAAACACTACAAATTGTGCAATGCAGCATCTGAGTCCCCACAATCACACTCACAGAGCCTGCAGCTAATAAACCACTGACATCATAATTGTGGGAGATGAGAGAGCACACACAGACACGAGTCAACAATCTACCACAGTTGGATGTAAGACCACTAAAAAAAACTCCATCTCCAGGGTCCAAGAGGTTGTTAGGGGCACAATCAAATTGTATTAGTCACATTCGCCAAATACAGCAGGTGTAAACCTTACAGTGAAATGTTTACTTACAAGCCCCTAACCAACAATGCAGTTAAAAAAAATACTGACAAGATTAAGAAATTGAAGTAACAAGAAATTAAAGAGCAGCAGTAAAATAACAATAGCGAGACTATATACAGGGGGGTATTGGTACAGAGTCAATGTGTGGGGGCACCGGTTAGTTGAGGTACTATATACATGAAGGTTGAGTTATTAAAGTGACTATGCATAGATGATAACAACAGAGAGTAGCAGCGGTGTAAAAGAGGGGGAGAGGGTGGGATGGGGGGGGGGGGTTAATGCAAAAGGTCTGGGTAGCCAT
Organism: Oncorhynchus kisutch; assembly: GCF_002021735.2. NCBI lineage: Eukaryota > Metazoa > Chordata > Actinopteri > Salmoniformes > Salmonidae > Oncorhynchus > Oncorhynchus kisutch. The sequence continues at coordinate 33,955,078 of NC_034203.2, read as the reverse complement.
TTATTTAGGTATTCAGTAGTCTTATGGCTCCGGGGTAGAATTTGTTTAGAAGACTCTTGGACCTAGACTTGGCGCTCCGGTACCACTTGCCGTGCGGTTGCAGAGAGATCAATCTATGACTTGGTTGGCTGGAGTCTTTGACAATTTTTAGTGCCGTCCTCTGACATCACTTAGTATAGAGGTCCTGGATGGCAGGAAGCATGGCTGTACTGGGCCGTTCGCACTACCCTCTGTAGTGCTTTGCGGTCGGAGGCCGAGCAGTTGCCATACCAGGCAGTGATGCAACCGGTCAGGATGCTCTCGATGGTGCTATTGTAGAAACTTTTGAGGATCTGAGGACACATGCCAAATATTTTCAATTGGTTTTGTCGTGCCCTCTTCATGACTTTTCTTGGACCATTTGGACCGTTTATGGGTGATGTGGACACCAAGGAACTAGAAGCTCTCAACCTGCTCCACTGCAGCCCCGTCGCTGAGAATGGGGGCATGCTCGGTCCTCTTTTTCCTGTAGTCCACAATCATCTCCTTTGTCTTGATCACTTTGATGGAGAGGTTGTTGTCCTGGTACCGCACGGCCAGGTCTCTGACCTCCTCCCTAAAGGCTGTCTCATTGTTGTCGGTTTTCAGGCCTACCACTGTGGTGTCATCGGCAAACTTAATGATGGTGTTGGAGTCTCGCCTGGCCGTTCAGTCATGAGTGAACAGGGAGTACAGGAGGGGACTGAGTACGCACCCCTGAGTTGAGGATCAGCATGGCGGATGTGTTGTTACCTACCCTTACCACCTGGGGGTGGCTCATAAGAATGTCCAGAATCTAGTTGCAGAGGGAGGTGTTTAGTCCCAGGGTCCTTAACTTATTGATGAGCTTTAAAGAAAAAAATAAGCAAACACGTTTGGTGTTCGCCAAAAGGCATGTGGGAGACTCCCCAAACATATGGAAAAAGATACTCTGGTCAGATGAATCTAGAATCTAGATGCAAAAGAAAGGCACACCTATTTAGGTGAGGTGCAGGCTAGCGGAGTGGAACACTTAAAAAATTAAGGAGAACCGCACACTCTAAGAGCTCAGATGCAAAAATATGTATGTCCAACTTTTTGACAGACAAGCTGTCTTCATCATCTGGGTATATCTCTGGTCAGATTAAACTAAAATTTAGCTTTTTGGCCATCAAGGAAAACACTATGTCTGGCGCGAACCCAACACCTCTCATCATCCGAGAACACCATCCCCAAGAGTGAAGCATGTTAGTGGCAGCATCATGCTGTGGGGATGTTTTTCATCGGCAGGGACTGGGAAACTGGTCAGAATTGAAGGAATGATGAATTGTGCTAAATACAGGGATATTCTTGAGGGAAACCTGTTTCAGTCTTCCAGAGATTTGAGACTGGGACAGAGGTTCGCCTTCCAGCAGGACAATGACCCTAAGCATACTGCTAAAGCAACACTCTAGTGGTTTAAGGGGAAACTTAAATGTCTTTGAATGGCCTAGTCAAAGGCCAGACCTCAATCCAATTGAGAATCTGTGGTATGACTTAAAAACTTCTTAGGGATCAGGCCCCTTTTTCTCAAATTCCGCCTGAATGACGTGCCCAAAGCAAACTGCCTGTAGCTCAGGCCCTGAAGCTAGGATATGCATATTATTGGTACCATTGGAAAGAACACACTTTGACGTTTGTGGAAATGTTAAAATAATATAGGAGAATATAACACAATAGATATAGTAGGAGAAATCCAAAGAAAAACCAAAACATTTAAATGTCTTGGAAAGGCCTAGTCAAAGCCCAGACCTTAATCCAATTGAGAATCTGTGGTATGACTTAAAGATTGCTGTACACCAGCGGAACCCATCCAATTTGAAGGAGGTGGAGCAGTTTGGCCTTGAAGAATGGACAAAAATCCAAGTGGCTCGATGTGCCAAGCTTTTCGAGACATACCCCAAGAGACTTGCAGCTGTAATTGCTGCAAAAGGTGGCTCTACAATGTATTGACTTTGGAGGGTGAATAGTTATGCACACTGAAGTTTTCCATTTTTTTGTCTTATTTCTTTTTTGTTTCTTATTTGTTTCACAAGAAAACATATTTTGCATCTTCAAAGTGGTAGGCATGTGGTGTAAATCAAATTATACAATCCCCCAAAAATCTATTTTAATTCCATGCTGTAAGGCAACCAAATACGAAAAATCCCAAGGGGGGTGAATACTTTCGCAAGCCACTGTACAACAACTAAATACTGCATGGACTCCTAAAACGTGATCCAATCAGGAAAAGAGGCACCGTTAAAACAAGGAAAAACAATCCTCCCCTGAGGAGATTTTTCTTGAAAAAAGATTTTTCTTCTTAGAACCAACCACATGCTAGCATTAACAGCCCACCCAGAGAGCATGCCCAATAATCAAATTAACAGGACAGGAAAATGGTCCAATTCACACTTATCAAGAGAAATTCCCTGGTCATCCCTACTGCCTCAGATCTGACAGACTCACTGAACACAAATGTTTTGTTTGTAAATTGTGTTGGAGTGTATCCTTGTCTATCTGTAAATTCTAAAAAACAAGAAAATCATGCCCTCTGGTTTGCTTAATAATATATGGAATGTGAAATGATTTATACTTTTACTTTGACTATTGATATGTAAGTAGTTTTTTAGCAATTACATGCACTTTTGATACTTAAGTATATTTACAACCCAAAACTTTTTATACTTTTACTCAATTAGTATTTTACTGGGTGACTTTCACTTTTACTTGCGTACATTTCTATTATTAAGGTATCTTTACTTTTACTCAAGTAAGTCAAGTGGCTACTTTTTCAAACCACTGCATAACATTTACAATATGAGGCTCAAGTGATCAGTCATTAATACACTTGGACGAAACTTTGAGGGCTTTCGTTGTCTTTATTTGCTTCTGAGCTCTAAGAAATCTTTCTTGAGCTCTCTCTTTCACTTCCCTTCTCTCCTTCTCTACTTTCTGCAGTTGTGAGGTCTCAATTTCAAAATGTCTGCCACTGTTTCCTGCCACCATCACCTCTGTCTTGTGCAGTAGCCTTGTGACCTGTGTGCCATCACCCCTGTCCTCATTGCTGAGAACATTATATTTTCTCCCACATTTCTCTATAAGCCATTGGAGGACCTCTCCTTCACCCTCAATGAATTGCTCAATCTTTCTGTCCCCCAGACAGTCCTTCCATGTGAACAGTAAGATGGTGTAACTCCAGACTCTCTCGCCAAAGAGCTGGACATGACCCTCCACTGACCTTCTGAATGTATCAATGAATGACAAGTCCACCTCAACCACAAGGATGAAAGGATGGGGTCCAGGGTGGCATAGAGACACACTGTGCTGCTGTTCATGTTTAGCAATCTCAGCAGTATCACACAACTGAAACTCCCTCCCCCAGCCAGGTCTGTCCACCAGCGTGATCTTCCTCCCGCAGACATCTCCCTCTCCCTTCTTACACAGGGCAGTGCTTCTGGCAGCATTGAAAGCTTCTGTTCCCAGAATTAGGTTTCCAATTGAACTCTTACCAGACCGGTTTGAACCCAGCAACACAACCCTCAGCTCTGAAAGAGAGAGAGAGTGAGAGTGAGAGAGACAGAGCGAGAGAAAGAGAGAGAAAAAAATGTGTTTGTCCCATACCAAAGAATTATGTAAAGTTTCAAGTTTTACTAGTTGTATGTACGGAATAAACATGGTATACACCATCCAATGAAATGCTTCCTTATAGGCAATGTTGCCTCTAAGCTGTGTGCACACACAATAGCCCCGAGGCTGCCTTGCAGCTCCCTGGGACTGCTGTGCAGAAATATTAGCCCACAGAGAGAAGCACAAGATTTAAATTCACTCAACTTTCTGTGGTCACCAACTAGTCAATCACGATCGACTGGTCGATCTCCAAGGCATTCCTAGTCAATCTTCCTAGTCGATCGGCAAACATTTCTGTAAAAAACCCAACGATAAAGCTTTGTGTTTCAGTTTTCTGTTGGTAAGTACACTCGATTTAACTGCCAGTTAGGTGAACTGTTGGCATTTTTAACTATTTCATGTGTCTGAAGGTACAAACTCTCCCTTCCCGTCGGGCCCAAAGAGCAAATCAAGTGCACTACTTGCCCTTTCACTGGCCAATCGGATGATGGTTCAGATGACCGTGTCTGCAGTAACGTATCAGTCAAAACGTTTAAAACCATGACTAGAGAGAGATTGTCAACGAATTCAGCAAAGAGCTGCTGTGTTTATGACTGAGTTCATGTTTAAGGTCTTACTAAGCTCTGTCAACACTTTCTATTCAACACTTTTATAAGCCATGAAATGCACATTCTTCCAATTTCCACTGGCACTACAACAAGCAGTGCAGCAGTAACGAATGAGTAGGAAAGTGTATTTATAGGCTTGCATATTATTAGCGAATAGTTTTTTTTTTGATATTGAGGAATATTTCACAATTTCAGTTCATAGGAGTAGAAACATTAATTTGTGTATGTGGCAGAAATAATGCGATGCGACTCGAGTTTCGCCATCATCTGGAAGACGGTGTCCCTGTTTGGTAAGGAAGAGTGGAGGGATGTCAACGAGGGATGTCAGTCTGCTGCTCTTTCCCTCCGCTGAGACTGACCATCAGATGCAGGCACCATCAGCCCAATAAAATTAAAACAAAAAGCAAATTATTTAAATCTATGCTCACTCAGCTGTGCTTCACAAGTAATACAACAACAGATCTATTACCAGTGTGATCATATAGCCTACCTTAAATTTTGAAATGGACCGAAATCCAGGGCAATTCAAGCAAAGCCAATATGTGGTGATAATGTATTGGGCCTATAGCTTACTGCACAAACCTCATTGCTACAGTACTGTTTTTAATTGGTTGTTGCAGGCTTACATGATAAAAACTAATCTGAGTGGTAGATCTCAGCTTGAATTTTTACTCAAAGTGATCTGGACTCAGAAAAGGTTGGTGAACACTGTTAACACTATCAACGTTTCCCTTTACTGTGGCAATTGTGATCGAATCAACACAATATTAGCCACTTTCAATGCAAAATACAGAAATAAAACAAACTATGCAAGAGATTTTTTTGTCGGCAGAACGCATCGGAGTAGGATTCTATTGCATTGACACGCACTACTCAGCCCGTACTCGACACAGACTGGTGTGGCATAATCAATCAGGCTGCAGTAGGCCTATTGTCACTGGATTCTTCTGTTGAAGGAGAGGCGGACCAAAACGCAGCGTGGTTATTGTGATACATCTTTAATGAAGATGATAAATGAACAATTTACAAAACAAGAAATGTGAAAAAACGAAAACAGCCCTATCTGGTATAACAAACACAAAGACAGGAACAATCACCCACAAAACCCAACACCAAACAGGCTACCTAAATATGGTTCCCAATCAGAGACAATGACTAACACCTTCCTCTGATTGAGAACCATATCAGGCCCAAACACAGAAACAGACAAACAAGACATCCAACATAGAATGCCCACTCAGATCACACCCTGACCAAACAAAACAAAGCAAAACAAAGCAAACTATGGTCAGGGTGTGACACCACAAATAGACCATTGCCATATATGTATCTGTGCCATTTACATTGAACTGGACAGTGTTTACAGCATGAGCGGTCGTGAGAGATGCAGTTGTTTTGAGATCAAAGCGAGAGCTGCATGTAGCCACGTGTGCACATTTTGTTCATATCCTTTGCTAGTTAGTGAGTTATTAGCCCAGTTATAGATCATTTGTAGTCAGCAATAGGGGAGTGATTGATTCTTGTAAGAGCATAAAATGTATACATTTCTAGACATCTTTGAAAAACGAGTGAGGTAAAGAGCTTTTGTTTGTCTTAAAGTGTGATATTTTCAGACATGCTTGAATAAGCTAAATAGCCAATAGGTAGAGGGTAATAATTTCTCTAATTCTCTGTAATAGTGATATGGGAAAAACAATGCATTTGATATAAAGTGGTTTCTTACGTCAAACAACACAACAACATGTTCAGTCCTTGCCTGAAGGACAATCGGATAAACAGTTTAATGTCAAGCCCTGCATGTTTTTATTCAAAAGGCTGAATGATAGAACAGCTATTTTCATGTTAAAATGTTATGGGATGCATTTTCTCCATTGTTTTATTATGGTAGGCCACTCTGGTAAGACTACATTATGATAAAATAGCCACAGTAGCCTACTTGACCACTGTTAAAACTAACTTAAAGTGTGTACAGCCTCAGTGTTCACAGTACATTTGCACTGGAAGATGCACATCATTTTCACAATGTTCAAGTTTGTGCTCAACAGACCTGAAATTTGGTTGAAATATTATCGATTATTTAGACAATTGACAACCTGAAGATTAATTATAGACATCATAGTACTTCAAATCAATTCCAAATATTACAGAATGACATATAGTTGAAGTCGGAAGTTTACATACACTTAGGTTGTTAACTAGTTTTTCAACCACTCCACACAATTCTTGTTAACGAACTATAGATTTGGCAAGTCGGTTCGGACATCTACTTTGTGCATGACACAAGTCATTTTTCCAACAATTGTTTACAGACAGATTATTTCACTTATAATTCACTGTATCACAATTCCAGTGGGTCAGAAGTTTACATACACTAAGTTGACAGTGACTTTAAACAGCTTGGAAAATTCCAGAAAATGATATCATGGCTTTAGAAGCTTCTGATAGGCTAATTTACATAATGTGAGTCAATTAGAGGTGTACCTGTGGATGTATTTCAAGGCCTACCTTCAAACTCAGTGCCTCTTTGCTTGACATCATGGGAAAATCAAAAGTAATCAGCCAAGACCTCAGACAAAAAATTGTAGACCTCCACGAGTCTGGCTCATCCTTGGGAGCAATTTGTAAACACCTGAAGGTACCACGTTCATCTGTACAAACAATAGTATGCAAGTATAAACACCATGGGACCACGCAGCCGTCATACTGCTCAGGAAGGAGACTCCTAGAGATGAACATACTTTGATGCGAAAAGTGCAAATCAATCCCAGAACAACAGCAAAGGACCTTGTGAAGATGCTGGAGGAAACAGGTTCAAAAGTATATCCACAGTAAAAACAAGCCCTATACTGACATAACTTGAAAGGCCGCTCAGCAAGGAAGAAGCCACTGCTCCAAAACCACCATCAAAAAGCCAGACTACGGTTTGCAACTACCCATGGGGACAAAGATCATACTTTTTGGAGAAATGTCCAATGGTCTGATGAAACAAAAAATAGAACCGTTTGACCATAATGACCATCGTTATCTTTGGAGGAAAAAGGGGAGAGGCTTACAGGCCGAAGAACACCATCCCAACCGTGAAGCATGGGGGTGGCAGCATCATATTGTGGGGTTGCTTTGCTGCGGGAGGGACTGGTGCACTTCACAAAACAGGTAGCATCATGAGGAAGGAAATATAACATCTCAAGACATCAGTTAAAGCCTGGTCACAAATGGGTCTTCCAAATGGACAATGACCCCAAGCATACTTCCAAAGTTGTGACAAAATGGCTTAAGGACAACAAAGTCAAGGTATTGGAGTGGCCATCACAAAGCCCTGACCTCAACCCTGTAGATAATTTGTGGGCAGTACTGAAAAAGTGTGTGCGAGCAAGGAGGCCTACAAACCTGACTCAGTTACACCATCACTGTCAGGAGGAATGAGCCAAAATTCACCCAACTTATTGTGGGAAGGTTGTTCAAGTGTACCTGAAAGTTTGACCAAAGTTAAACAATTTCAAGGCAATGCTACCAAATACTAATTGAGTGTATGTAAACTTCTGACCCACTGGGAATGTGATGAAAGAAATAAAAGCTGAAATAAATCATTCTCTCTACTATTATTCTGACATTTCCCATTCTTAAAATGAAGTGGTGATCCTAACTGACCTAAGACAGGGCATTTTTACTTGGATTGAATGTCAGGAAAAACTGAGTTTAAATGTAATTTGCGAAGGTGTATGTAAACTTCCGACTTCAACTCTAATACATTTAATTATAGTAAATATGCATTTATCACTAATATAAAGAACCCTTTTACTGTTTCTTCAGGAAATGCACACATTCAGAGAGACATCCAAATTATTTTGTTGGGCTGGATCTGGGCTGGAAAAAGCCATGCAGGAAACACTATATTGAACAATGAAGCATTTGAAGCTGCAGGACAAACAAAAAAAGTGTGAGCAATAATGGTGAAGTGGCTGGGAGGAAGGTCACAGTTGTAGACACTCCTGGTCGGTGGAAATACTTCCCAGCTCAGCTAAATCCAGACCTGGTCGAAGACGAGATCCTGAATGAGGCGTCTCTGTGTTCTCCAGCACCCCATGCCATACTCCTGGTGGTCCCACTTGACACCTCATTCATGGAGGAACAAAAGCAGAATATACAAGCGAATATGGGGCAGTTTGGAGAGAATGTCTGGAGGCACATTATTGTGCTATTCACATGTGAGAACTGGCTTGGTGATGTGCCCAAAGAGCAGCACATTGAGAGTGAAGGGAAGTCCCTCCAGTGGCTTGTTGAGGGAAATGTGGAACAAGTATCATGTTCTTGACAATAAGAACAGGAGTGAAAACAATCAGGTCACAGACTTGCTGGAGAAGATCTAAGAAATGGTGGCAGGTAACAGTTTCTATTTACACACCACAGATACTAAAAGCAACATGGCGACAGCTGATTACACCAAGACAAACCAAGAGCTCTATTGCACCAAGGTTGGGTTGGAGGAGTTGATGTGACTTGTGAATCAGAAATGGGACACCAAGAAAATAGAAATAAGGAAAACAGCACACAGGGTATGGATGGACATCCAGACTGCTAAAGCCAAGGAGAGAGGATATATAAGCATGGACTATCCTATTGAGTGTAAGAAATCCTGTGTTTGTACTTAACTATGTTAGAAATGCATTGTAAAATACTTTTTCATTCCATTTAAAATCTGTAGTCAGGTTCTGAATTGAGGCTCGTCAGTCAGGATGAAAAGCAATGCCAAGAAGAAAATGACAAATCAATGGAGATGTAAGGAGGGGAAATCAATGGTCTCAAGAAAGATGTCTCATTGCCCTTACAACATCTGTCCAACCGTGAGTAATAAAGGAGGGGTGCACAGATGTAATATGAAAGCTGTAGCTAAAGGTACTACATTTGAATTCAGACCAACATTTTCAAGAACCAAGTTAGAGGTAGATTATTAAATGCCATGTTTCCTGATTCTTTCTTGACCAGGAAATTCAGAGTTGATTCAGAATTTAATAGACGTTATCTCCTAACATTGTTTGTCAGCAAGCACTCGTACCCTCACAGTACCAGGAGCCGAGGTTGGAAATCCAGTGGGTGGTTGACTCACAGACAAGTGGAAGGACACGCTAGAGAAGGAATGGTGCAGACGAGAAGTTGCCATAATGTACGATTTCCAGATGATGCTTCAGAACCTAAAATGAGGTAACTTAAAGTTATTGTACATTTACAGTGTTTGAACTGAGATGCGTATAAGATGAACGGATGTAGACTAAGATGCACTGAATAGTAAGCAAATAGACAGGCTTTGATGTGATGCTGTTTTTTTCATAGGTTTGTCCGAGCCTGGTGATGATGAGATTGAGAGATCAAGGCGCATAGTGAATGCATGGATAACATGGACGGATCCCACAAGTTCTGGAATTGGCTCAAACAGAAGACCAGTGACAGAAAGGAAATATCATTCATGAGAAATACAGTAGAGCAAGACCCAATGAAGGAGGGACAGTGCCCTGAAAAGTATAATATGACATAGACCACAGTGGAGGCTGCTGAGGGGAGGACAGCCAATATTCTGAGCCGTCCTCACTTCAGCAGCCTCCTCTGATAGAGAACTACTCTGAATGTGGAATCCATTGTCTCTTCCCTTTGTAATGACATTTCATTCATTTTTACTCCATGTTTCCAATTACCTGTACGATTTAGATTTTTGTTAAACATAATAATGATAAGACTTTATTTTAGCAAAACTGTGAAAACGATGGTTTTATTCAATGTGCAAAAAGAATCACAACAGTTGTTACTATTCCTTAATATTTTTAGTTGTTTACACTTTATATGAGACTAATTCATTGAAGATATCAGAACTCAGGATAAGAACCAGGCGCAAACAGCTAGAATCACAGATGTTTATTGACCCAAACAAGGGGCAGGCAAAAGACAGGTCAAGGGCAGGCAGAGGTCCATAATCCATGACAGAGTCAATAAGGTACAGAACAGCAGGCAGACTTGGGGTCAGGGCAGGCAGAGGTTCGTAATCGGGTCAGGGGCAGGCAGGTACAGAATGGCAGGCAGGCTCGGGGTCAGGGCAGGCAGAATGGTCAGAACCGGGGAAACTAGGAAACAGAAACTTGAGAAAGCAGGAAGACGGAAAAGCACGCTAGTAAAGACGAACTGGCAACAGACAAACAGAGAACACAGGTATAAATACACAGGGGATATTTGGGAAGATAGGCGACACTTGGAGGGGGGTGGAGACAAGCACAAAGACAGGTGAAACCGATCAGGGTGTGACAGAAGATCGGTACCTACAGTTCAATTGTATTACAGTACATTGAATTGCATAGTATTGCATTGTAGTATTAACATGTTTTAATATTGTGTTATTTATCAATATTTTATATATAACAAAAGTAAAGTACAGATCTCTGTAAAAATTATAATATTTTGAACTATTAAAGTCTCTGTCCAAATTGGGTTGTTATTTGTTATTGGGTTGTTATAGTGTGTTATTATAACCATTACAATAAGGTAGTTACTGTACCGGATGTGATCCACCTAAAAGAGTACAACATTGGACCACGTTCTGTTCAGAAACTTAAAGACCCAAGTCAATTATCCCTTAGAGCAACAGAGAAAGAGCAGGCCTGGGGTGTTAATGGTTTATTTATATGCTCTTCAACTCATTTAACCTTTCACCTCTCAGCAATTAGGACATTTTACCAGATCGATGATATAGATGACGGCTGTCTTCATATTCATATTAATTTGTGTTGTCAAATTACAATCACACGCCATCAGTAGGTCTCCCTGCAAGAGAGGTTATCAGGATAGGATCAGGACTGAATCCTAATGCGTGCTCTGGGTATAAGAGATGATTCGGTACTGTGTGTGTGTGTGTGTGTGTGTGTGTGTGTGTGTGTGTGTGTGTGTGTGTGTGTGTGTGTGTGTGTGTGTGTGTGTGTGTGTGTGTGTGTGTGTGTGTGTGTGTACGTGTGTATGTGTGCATGCGTGCATGTGTGTGTATGCACACTTGTGCGTGTGTGAGAGGTTGTTGGTATTCTGTGTTGCTCCTGGTGCGGGATGAAACTGTATGGAAACCTTCCATCTGTTCAACAGCTGGAGACCTCAGATCTCTGTGACTGGCTATACAGTGGCATCCACCAGCTACAACACAGGCAGCAGTATAGCTCCCATGCAATGCATAGAAACAGACATGCAAACATACACACATACAGTATACAAAAGTAGTCCTGCAAACATACAGCTGCACTGTAGTAGACGGGGTGGTTGAGAGAGCTACACTTGAAGGAAGAGACCTATGCTGAGTACTAAAGACTGAACACACAGACAGGACAGACAGACAGACAGACAGACAGACAGACAGACAGACAGACAGACAGACAGACAGACAGACAGACAGACAGACAGACAGACAGACAGACAGACAGACAGACAGACAGACAGACAGACAGACAGACAGACAGACAGACAGACAGACAGACAGACAGACAGACAGACAGACAGACAGACAGACAGAGACACTTCCACAACCAGGCTTTTCACAAAGCACTGTAGAGTAAAAACAATGAATGGCCACCTACACTTTCCTAGGACAGCGATAAAATAAAATGTGCTTCTCTGAAAATGTGCTTCTCTGTGCGGGCAGATTTCAGATTTAGCCACAAAATAAAATATTCAAAGGCTCCGGTTTCTTTTGATTGAATTATCTGAGCTCAGGTCCATTTTCATGGCCAGGCTGTGGGCTGGCTAGGAGTCCATAGCGATATCCGTAGGATTGCATGAACAGGAGGATTCAATCCCTGTGCCTCTGACGCTGAGAGACGCTCTGCCCTCAAATCAGCTTTGGTCATCCATCATGCTTTACGCCACATCACACACGAGGACGGCATGACAAAACAGAGAGCGAGGGGAAGAAGAGAGGGAAAACGGGGAAAGGGAAAATATGGAGAGAAAAAGAAGAGAGAGAAACAGGGAGATGGAAGGTGAGCTAGAGAAGACAGGGTGATAGAGAGAGAGAGAGAGATGGGAAAGCAACAACCTTTTATAATCAATATCCATTTCCCAGTGCTGTCATGTTGTTGGGAGAAGCTGAAGCCTTACCAAATTGAATAGTCTGATCGTAAGTAAAATATCACCTTCAATCCCAAACGCCCCCCATTCATCTTCATTAAGGCAAGCTCACATTTTGGCAATGGATTCCCCCCTTCCTCTCTCTGTAGTCACAATGAATACATCAGAACTGAGCTGTGTTTGGAGGACTTAGCACCTGCACATCACTATAGTAATTTTACTGACAAGTTTCTATGATGCTACATAATTCTAATACGCAGAAAACTGTAATTATGCCTATGTGAATACATCACAAACTGTTTTCTGTCTGCTGCTAATATGCCCAGAAATGACAGATCATTTCATATTGGATGTTTCTCAATATGCATTGTACTGTGCTCCACACCTCAAGCTCAAAAAGTGTGGAGAACGTATACATTTTGCATTTGAGAATCACTGCACACTACTCTGCTGCCTTGTACCTTTTAGAATCAATTGTGTCATCAACATGTCGGCTGCTCATCTATGCTGGACTTTCATGGATCACAACTTTCCTCTGTAACTCATGTTATACAGTACCAGTCAAAAGTTTGGACACACCTACTCATTCAAGGATTTTTCTTAATTGTGTAGTGAAGACATCAAAACTATGAAATAACACATATGGAATCATGTAGTAACCAAAAAAGCGTTAAACAAATCAAAATATATTTTAGATTTGAGATTTTTCAAAGAGAGCACCATTTGCCTTGATGACAGCGTTGCACACTTTTTGCTTTCTCTCAACTAGCTTCACCTGGAATTATTTTCTGACAGTCTTGAAGGAGCACTTGTTGGCTGCTTTTATTTCACTCTGCATCTAACTCATCCCAAACCATCTCAACTGGGATCAGGTCGGGTGATTGTGGTGGCCAGGTCATCCGATGCAGCACTCCATCACTCTCCTTGTTGGTCAAATATGCCTTACACATCCTGGAGCTGTGTTGGGTCATTGTCCTTTTGAAAAACAAATTATAGTCCCACTAAGTCCAAACCAGATGTGATGGCGTATCGCTGCAGAATGCTGTTAAGTGTGCCTTGAATTCTAAATAAATCACAGACAGTGTCACCAGCAAAGCACTCCCACACCATCACACCTCCATGCATCACGGTGGGAACCAAAGAGGCGGAGATCATCCGTACTACCTACTCTGCTTCTCACAAAGACACAGCAGTTGGAACCAAAAATCTCAAACAGTTATTCTGCAATTACAGCGTCCAAAATACCACAGTCGACAGCAGTTACAACACTTTTACTGCACCTACAAAACTACAATATTTTATTGTAAAGGGCTAGTTTAACAGGAAAAAACGACCTACAACTACTGTTTCGCAAAGTAGATGACTAGCTGTAAGTTATTCATGGCTAGCTAGATAGCCCTATTTACCTACTATGGGGTTGCGATATACACACACTACAGTATTGTAGGCAGGTAAACATGCCAAAACTAACCCAGTTTTGATTTATTTATATGTTTACTGCAGTGGGCTAAATCAGGGTGTTTCTTGGTAGTCTTAAACAAATCTACTTTGAAACAAAAGTATACACCTCACACAACTGGTTATGGGCTTAAAAAAGAAGACACCTGTATCATGTCAGACAGAGTTTAAATGTATTACATTTTGAGTTGGCATCACAACATTACACTTTATATAAATCACAGACGACTGAAATATAAGAGTTTGACATAGAAAAAATGATTTTCAACAATAAAAAAACATGTTTTTTGTAACTATGAAATTATGAAAAATATTAATAACATTCCACCCATGAGGCCACTAGAGTGCACTTTGGTCACTCACGTGCAGGAAAAGGCTAGCATATTAAGATAAAATATTGTTGTCAGGCAACATATGAGATGTGAATGGGCAACATTTAATTGCAAAGTCAGTTTATTTTCTCTCACTTCAGCCCAAATAATGCTGCCATTGATTTAATGAAATGCTGCAACTTTTTTACGTGGTTGTGTCATATTTTTGTGCATACTTCACGTTGAAACTGGCATCGATGCATGCTTCGAAATGTGTACAAGTGGAGTACACATCCGAGAAGTGCCCACCATGATCCATTTCGCATACTTTGATTTGGACTCATTCCCCGACTGATGCATGCTCCAATTTGCGTGCGTGGAGAACGGTACTATGCACATTGAGATACACCCATTGTGTTCTATTTGTTTGTTTTCAGTGGGGATCAAGTCTCATTGAAGATGTGTCCCCCAGGGCTCGGTTCTAGGCTCTCTCCTCTTCTCTCTATACACCAAATCACTTGGCTTTGCGATTCAGTGGCTTGCAGAAGTATTCACCACCCTTGGCATTTTTCCTATTTTGCTGCATTACAACCTGGAATTAAAACGGGGGTGTTTATCATTTTATTTACACCACATGCCTACCACTTTGAAGATGCAAAATATGTTTTTTTGTGAAATAAACAACAAATAAGACAAAAACTGAAAACTTGAGCGTGCATAGCTATTCACTCCCCCAAAGTCAATACTTTGTATAGCCACCTTTTGCAGCAATTACAGCTGCAAGTCTCTTGGGGTACAGTATGTCTCGAAAAGCTTAGCACATCTAGCCACTGGGATTTTTGCCCATTCTTCATGACAAAACTCCAGCTCCTTCAAATTGGATGGGTTCCGCTGATGTACAGCAATCTTTAAGTAATACCAAAGATTCTCAATTGGATTGAGGTCTGGGCTTTGACTAGGCCATTCCAAGACATTTAAATGTTTCCCTTTAAAACACTTGAGTGTTGCTTTAGCAATATGCTTAGGGTCATTGGGGCGGCAGGGTAGCCTAGTGGTTAGAGCGTTGGACTAGTAACCGGAAGGTTGCAAGTTCAAACCCCCGAGCTGACAAGGTACAAATCTGTCGTTCTGCCCCTGTACAGGCAGTTTAACCCACTGTTCCTAGGCCATCATTGTAAATAAGAATTTGTTCTTAACTGACTTGCCTAGTTAAATAAAGAAAAAAGAAAAATTGTTCTGCTGGAAGGTGAATCTCTGTCCCAGTCTCAAATCTCTGGAAGACAAACAGGTTTCCCTCAAGTATTCCCTGTATTTAGCGCCATCCATCCTTCCTTCCATTCTGACCAGTTTCCCAGTCCCTGCCGATGAAAAACATCCCCACAGCATGATGCTGCTGGGATAGGGTGTTCTCGGGGTGATGAGAGGTATTGGGTTTGTGCCAGAGATAGTGTTTTCCTTGATGGCCCAAAAGCTCAATTTTAGTCTCATCTGACCAGAGTACCTTCTTCTATATGTTTTAGTCTCCCACATGCCTTTTGGGAACACCAAATGTGTTTGCTTTTTTCCTAAGGATTAGCCCTTTTTTTTCAATAGTCACCTAAAATGACATACCCAAATCTAACTGCCTTTAGCTCAGGCCCTGAAGCAAGGATATGCCTATTATTGGTACCATTTGAAAGGAAACACTTTGAAGTTTATAGAAATGTGAAATTAATGTAGTAGAATATAACACAATAGATCTGGTAAAAGATAATGCAAAGAACAAACCATCCGTTCTTTTGTATGTTTTTTGTACCATCATCTTTGAAATGTAAGAGAAAGGCCATCATGTATTATTCCAGCCCAGGTGCAATTTAGATTTTTGCCAGTAGATGGCACCAGTGTATGTCTAAAGTTTTAGACTGATCCAATGAACCATTCCATTTCTGTTAAAAAAAGATCTGTTAAAAAAAGACCAAATGTGCCCAATTTGTTTATTAATAACTTTCATGTTCAAAATTGTGCACTCTCCTCAAACAATAGCATGGTATTATTCCACTGTAATAGATACTGTATATTGGACAGTGCTGTTAGATTAACAAGAATTTAAGCTTTCTGCCAACATCAAATATGTCTATTTCCTGGGAAATTTTCTTGTTACTTACAACCTCATGCTAATTGCATTAGTTTATGTTAGCTCAACCATTCCGCGGAAGGGACACCAATCCCAAAGAAGTTTTAAGCAATGGCTTTTTTCTGGCCATTCTTCCATAAAGCCCAGCTCTGTGGAGTGTACAGCTTAAAGTGGTCCTATGGACAGATACTCCAATCTCCGCTGTGGAGCTTTGCAGCTCCTTCAGGGTTATCTTTGGTCTCTTTGTAGACTCTCTGATTAATGCCCTCCTTGCCTGGTTTGTTAGTTTTGGTGGGCGGCCCTCTCTTGGCAAGTTAGTTGTGGTGCCACATTCTTTCCATTTTTGAATAATGGATTTAATGGTGCTCCGTGGGATTTTCAAAGTTTCAATATTTTGTTTTATAACCCAACCCTGGGTTGGGTTATATCTGTACTTCTCCACAACTTTGTCCCTGACCTGTTTGGAGAGCTCCTTGGTCTTCCTGGTGCCGAGAGCTTGGTGGTGCCCCTTGCTTAGTGGTGTTGCAGTTTCTGGGGACTTTCAGAACAGGTGTATATATACTGAGATCATGTGATAGATCACGTGACACTTAGATTGCACACGGTTGGACTTTATTTAACTATTTCTGTGACATCTGAAGGTAATTGGTTGTACCAGATCTTATTTAGGAGCTTCATATCAAAGGGGGTGAATACATAGGCACGCACCACTTTTCTGTAAAAAAACTAAAAACATTTTGAAACAAGTCATTTCTTTCATTTCACTTGTCCAATTTGGAGTATTTTGTGTATGTCCATTACATGAAATCCAAATAAAAATCAATTGAAATTGCAGGTTGTAATGCAGCAAAATAGGAAAAAAGCGGGCCAGTAGATTTGCAAGGCACTGTATCCTCACAGGGTCTCTCCTATAATTGCTATGCGGATGACACTCAACTACTTTTCTCCTTCCCTCCTTCTAATACTCAGGTGGCAACATGCATCTATGCGTGCCTGGCAGATACCTCAGCTTGAATGTCGGCCCACCACATCAAGCTCAAACTCGACAAGACGGAGCCGATCTTCCTCCCAGGGAAGGCCTGTCTGCTCAAAGACCTATCCATCACAGTTGACAAATCCACAGTGTCCCCCTCCCAGAGTGCAAATAACCTTAGAAGGGTTCATTAGGTTCATTCTCTCCATCATCCGTAGAGTACGAACCTACCTCAGACAGGAAGCTGTGCAGGTCCTAATCCAGGAACTTGTCATCTCCCATCTGGACTACTGCAACTCGCTGCTGGCTGGGCTCCCCGCTTGTGCCATCAAACCCCTGCAACTTATCCAGAACGCTGCAGCCCGCCTGGTGTTCAACCTTCCCCAGTTCTCCCATGTCACCCTGCTCCTTCACCCACTCCACTGGCTTCCAGTCGAAGTTCGCATCCACAACAAGACCATGGTGCTTGCCCACTGAGCAGCAAGAGGAACTGCCCCTCCCTACCTTCAGGCTATGCTCAACCCTACAACCCAACCACTCCGTTCTGCTACCTCTGGCCTCTTAGCCCTCCCACCCCTACTAGCTCTGACTTTGCTGATAGCTACTTTATAGAAGAAAAATATACTTACCATGACTGAGATATGTGGTTGACCCACCAAGCTACATTACCTTAAGATTAATGCACTAACTGTATATCGCTCTGGATAAGAGCTTCAGCTAAATGACCAAAATGTCAATGTAAATTGTAAA
>NC_034203.2:33794632-33934632 GCF_002021735.2 Oncorhynchus kisutch | reverse complement strand
AAAAACTCCCTAGAATGGCCAGAACCTAGAAAGAAACCTAGAGAGGAACCAGGCTATGAGGGGTGACCAGTCCTCTTCTGGCTGTGCCAGGTGGAGATTAGAGCAGAACATGGTCAAGATGTTCAAATATTCATAGATGACCAGCAGGGTCAAATAATAATACTCACAGTGGTTGTCGAGGGTGCAACAGTTCAGCACCTCAGGAGTAAAGGTCAGTTGGCTTTTCATAGCTTATTATCTCTACCGCTCCTGCTGTCTCTAGAGAGTTGAAAACAGCAGGTCTGGGACAGGTAGCACGTCCGGTGAACAGGTCAGGGTTCCATAGCCGCAGGCAGAACAGTTGAAACTGGAGCAGCAGCACGGCCAGGTGGACTGGGGACAGCAAGGAGTCATCAGGCTAGGTATTTCTGAAGCATGGTCCTAGGGCTCATGTCCTCCGAAAGAAAGAAAGAGAATTAGAGGGAGCATACTTAAATTCACACAGGACACTGGATAAGACAGGAGAAATAATCCAGATATAACAGACTGACCCTAGCCCCCCGACACATAAACTACTGCAGCATAAATACTGGAGGCTGAGACAGGAGGGGTTGGGAGACACTGTGGCCCCATCCGACGATACCCCCGGACAGGGCCAAACACCCACTTTACCAAGGCACAGCCCCCACACCACTAGAGGGATATCTTCAACCACCAACTTACCATCCTGAGACAAGGCCGAGTATAGCCCACAAAGATATCCGCCACGGCACAACTCAAGGGGGTGCGCCAACCCAGACAGGAAGATCACATCAGTGACTCAACCCACTCAAGTGACGCACCCCTCCTAGGGATGGCATGGAAGTGCACCAGTAAGCCAGTGACTCAGCCCCTGTAATAGGGTTAGAGGCAAAGAATCCCAGTGGAGAGAGGGGAACCGGCCAGTCAGAGACAGCAAGGGCGGTTCATTGCTCCAGTGCCTTTCCATTCACCTTCACACTCCTGGGCCAGACTACACTCAATCATAGGACCTACTGAAGAGATGAGTCTTCAATGAAGACTTAAAGGTTGAGACCGAGTGAGTCTCTCACATGGGTAGGCAGACCATTCCAAAAAAATTGAGCTCTTTAGGAGAAAGCCCTGCCCCCAGTTGTCTAGGGATTATTAGGAGGCCTGCGTCTTGTGACTGTAGCGTGCCTGTAGGTATGTACGGCAGGAGCAAACCCATGTAATGCTTTGTATATTATCAGTATAATCTTGAAATCAGCCCTTGCCTTAACAGGAAGCCAGTGTAGAGAGGCTAGCACTGGAGTAGTATGATCCAATTTTGGGGTTCTAAGTGTTTAGCACTAACTGAAGTTTATTTAGTGCGTTGCAGTTGTCTAACCTAGAAGTGACAAAAGCATGGGTTAATTTTTCTGCATCATTTTTGGACAGAAAGTTTCTGCATTTTGCAATGTTACGTAGTTGGAAAAAAGCTGTCCTTGAAACAGTCTTGATATGTTTGTCAAAAGAGAGGTCACAGATGAAAGCATGACTGACAATATAAACTACGGAAGCATTTGGAAAATAAAAAATCCCCTTCAAAATCTGTTACTATGAGCTAGAGATATCTGGGCTGCTTCTTAGGCCTTCCGCATTTAAAGAGGCTGAGCTACAGCAGTATTTATCAGACCGTTAGACATCCTCTTCTCACAAAACCGTCTGTAGCGTCTGAATGGTTTGGCCTACAATTCATATGACCCCACTGACCCCACTGACCCCACTGTGGAAAGGGGAGAGTCTCAGGAACGTGATGAGTTTTTCCGTCTACGACCCCCACAAGTGTCACAGGACTCATCTGAAGGTAACCGGTACGGTTGAACAAATGATTGGAAGTACGGAGGTAGTTTTGTGCCTAAAACAAAAAGGGGTTAAATATGTGTCAAAAATATATATATATTTCCTGAGATTTCTTATATCTCCTAGAAATAAGACAGACATGATCCATATTATTTTGACTGTCTTTTTTCCCATGTATATAAATGTTTCTATGGTCTACAGTAGTAAAGGCCATATTCAATTGTTTATAAAATAATAGTTTCATATCTTTTTTTTATACCTAAAGGGGTCCTAAAATTAAAAATCAAATATCAAAATCCATAACCATCTTAAAACAATTGTATAAGTCAGCGCTGTTACCTTCAAGTAGGCTTTGGTTTTGCTAGGATGTTGTGGACGGAGTTGAATGGGTGTAAGCATCTTCCTCTGGTTCCAATTTTTATTTTAAATCGTATCCCAAACCTTAACAGGACAGGAAAATGGTCCAATTCACACTTATCAAGAGAAATTCCATGGTCATCCCTACTGCCTCTGATCTGACAGACTCACTGAACACAAATGTTTTGTTTGTAAATTGTGTTGGAGTGTATCCTTGTCTATCTGTAAATTCTAAAAAACAAGAAAATCATGCCCTCTGGTTTGCTTAATAATATATGGAATGTGAAATGATTTATACTTTTACTTTGACTATTGATAATTAAGTATTTTTTTAGCAATTACATGCACTTTTGATACTTAAGTATATTTACAACCCAAAACTTTTTATACTTTTACTCAATTAGTATTTTACTGGGTGACTTTCACTTTTACTTGCATACATTTCTATTAAGTTATCTTTACTTTTACTCAAGTAAGTCAAGTGGCTACTTTTTCAAACCACTGCATAACATTTACAATATGAGGCTCAAGTGATCAGTCATTAATACACTTTGAGGGCTTTCGTTGTCTTTCTTTGCTTCTAAGCTCTTTATTGAGCTCTCTCTTTCACTTCCCTTCTCTCCTTCTCTACTTTCTGCAGTTGCGAGGTCTCAATTTCAAAATGTCTGCCACTGTTTCCTGCCACCATCACCTCTGTCTTGTGCAGTAGCCCTGTGACCTGTGTGCCATCACCCCTGTCCTCATTGCTGAGAACATGATATTTTCTCCCACATTTCTCTATAAGCCATTGGAGGACCTCTCCTTCACCCTCAATGAATTGCTCAATCTTTCTGTCCCCCAGACAGTCCTTCCATGTGAACAGTAAGATGGTGTAACTCCAGACTCTCTCGCCAAAGAGCTGGACATGACCCTCCACTGACCTTCTGAATGTATCAGTGAATGACAAGTCCACCTCAACCACAAGGATGAAAGCATGGGGTCCAGGGGGGCATAGAGACACACTGTGCTGCTGTTCATGTTTAGCAATCTCAGCAGTATCACACAACTGAAACTCCCTCCCCCAGCCAGGTCTGTCCACCAGCGTGATCTTCCTCCCGCAGACATCTCCCTCTTCCTTCTTACACAGGGCAGTGCTTCTGGCAGCATTGAAAGCTTCTGTTCCCAGAATTAGGTTTCCAATTGAACTCTTACCAGACCGGTTTGAACCCAGCAACACAACCCTCAGCTCTGAAAGAGAGAGAGAGTGAGAGTGAGAGAGACAGAGCGAGAGAAAGAGAGAAAATTATGTAAAGTTTCAAGTTTTACTAGTTGTATGTACGGAATAAACATGGTATACACCATCCAATGAAATGCTTCCTTATAGGCAATGTTGCCTCTAAGCTGTGTGCACACACAATAGCCCCGAGGCTGCCTTGCAGCTCCCTGGGACTGCTGTGCAGAAATATTAGCCCACAGAGAGAAGCACAAGATTTAATTTCACTCAACTTTCTAGAGCAGTGGTCACCAACCGGTCAATCACGATCGACTGGTCGATCTCCAAGGCATTCCTAGTCAATCTTCACTTAAGCATCTGCTTCTGGTTCTAAAGGTTGCATGTTTGAAACCAGTGATAGAAAGTTGTTTGTCATATTACCTTAACCATTCAGAGTTAATGCCTAACCTTAAGAATTGGGAGTTAATGCCTGAACTTAACCTTAGAACGAATCAGAGAAGGAACAAAACACTTTGAAATTTGACGTTTGAGAAACGTGGATGAATATCTAATACTGACATGAGACTGTGAGTTGGATATGTAGGTAGTATCTTCCAGTAGCTATCTTCTAAAGAAATCAGGATTGTTCGGTTGTGAAATCATTGTTTTTTACAATTGATGTGTTTAGGTGAAAAAGTTTCGTTTCATAGTTGATTGAACAACTCTCACTATACAAATAATTTGAAGATAGAAAGAAAGGTAGAAAGACACACTTGAGAAAACACGCAATGGTGTGTGTTTGTGAGTGTGTGTGTGTGTGTGTGTGTGTGTGTGTGTGTGTGTGTGTGTGTGTGTGTGTGTGTGTGTGTGTGTGTGTGTGTGTGTGTGTGTGTGTGTGTGTGTGTGTGTGTGTGTGTGTGTGTGTGAATGTGTGAGTGTGTGTGTGTGAGTGTGTGTGTGTGTGTGTGTGAGTGTGTGTGTGTGTGTGCGTGCGTGTGTGCGTGTGAGTGTGAGTGTGTCTGTGTGTATGAGTGTGTGAATGTGTGAGTGTGTGTGTGTGAGTGTGTGTGTGTGTGTGTGCGAGAGAGAGAGTTACTTAACACTCAGAGGATCAATAGAAATGGATGTGACTATGGAAACGGTAAAATAACCCTTTCTCCACAGATCCTGTTTCACAAAGAAACTCGAACTGTAAAGATCAATACTGCGGCTCCTCTCTCTATCCCATCTACCCTCTCACCCTTGCTCTCTGTCTGTCTGTCTGTCTGTCTGTCTGTCTGTCTGTCTGTCTGTCTGTCTGTCTGTCTGTCTGTCTGTCTGTCTGTCTGTCTGTCTGTCTGTCTGTCTGTCTGTCTGTCTGTCTGTCTGTCTGTCTGTCTGTCTGTCTGTCTGTCTGTCTGTCTACTGCATCATAAATAAACACACCCACCCAAACACACTCATGCATGTACACACCAGAGCAGAGCCTGGTTTAAAAAGAGGCATCGGCAACAAATACATCGGAGCAGTTATTTAGTAGCAGGACGTTGACAGTCAGACTCAGCTCAGTGCTTTCTGTTGTAGTGGGGCAGCCAGCGGAAAATATGGAGCATAGAGGTTGGTAATGTTGTCTATGTGCGCTGTGATTGGCTCAGTGTTCTGTCACTCATTGGGACACTACGTCACCACAAAATCTACATGTAGAGCAAAAACATTCAAGCCCCTTGGGTGCTGCCATAGAGGTACATTAGAAGTACCCTTCCAAAAACCATTACAGACAACAAAGGGAAGCACAGCCGAGAGCCGCCCAGTGACACGAGCCTAAACTACACGAGCTAAACTACTTCTATGCTCGCTTCAAGGCAAATAACACGGAAACATGCATGAGAGCACCAGCTGTTCCGGAAGACTGTGGGATCACGCTCTCCATAGCAGATGTGAGTAAGACCTTTAATCTACCCATCGTGTCCGATTTCAAAAAGGCTTTACAGCGAACACACAACATATGATTATGTTAGGTCAGAGCCAAGTAACAAAAACACACACAGCCATTTTTCCAGCCAAAGAGAGGAGTCACAAAAAGCTGAAATATAGATAAAATTCATCACAAACCTTTGATGATCTTCATCAGATGACACTCATAGGACATCATGTTACACAATACATGTATGTTTTGTTCGATAAAGTGCATATTTATATCTGAAAATCTCAGTTTACATTGGCGCGTTACATTCAGTAATGTTTTGCTTCCAAAACATCCGGTGATTTTGCAGAGAGCCACATCAATTTACAGAAATATGATGATCTTCATCAGAATGCACTCCCAGGAATCCCAGTTCCACAATAAATGTTCATCATTTATGTCCAAATTCCTCCTTGTTGTTAGCACGTTCAGCCCAGTAATCCAACTTCATAATGCGCGATCACTAGGTGCAGACGAAAAGTCCAAAAGTTAGGTTACAGTTCGTAGAAACATGTAAAACTATGTATAGAGTCAATCTTTAGGATGTTTTTAAGATAAATCTTCAATAATGTTCCAACCGGAGAATTCCTTTGTCTTCAGAAATGCAATGGAACGCAAGCTAACTATCACCTGAACGAGCGTCACGAGCTTGTGGCACTCTGCCAGACCACTGACTCAAAGAGCCCTTATGAGCCCCTCCTTTACAGTAGAAGCATCAAACAAGGTTCTAAAGACTGTTGGCATCTAGTGGAAGCCGTAGGAAATGCAATTTGACCCTATAGACACTGTGTTTTCGATAGGCCAAGCTTTGAAAAACTACAAACCTCAGAATTCCCACTTCCTGGTTGGATTTTTCTCAGGTTTTCGCCTGCCATATGAGTTCTGTTATACTCACAGACATCATTCAAACAGTTTTATAAACTTCAGAGTGTTTTCTATCCAAATCTACTAATACTATTCATATATTGGCAACTGGGACTGAGTAGCAGGCAGTTTACTCTGGGCACACTTTTCATCCAAACGTGAAAATGCTGCCCACTATCCCAAACAGGTTAAATTACAGGTTGTAATGCAACAAAATATGAAAAAAGCCAAGATGGGATGAATACATTTGCAAGGCTCTGTATCTTATGCAAGCTAGGTTATTGCAAGTCAGAAAAACAGTCTGAAACACCACCTCTGTTTGGAGCTTCAGGCAACATATTATATTGGTTTGACAAGTTGCAATGCGTCACTAGTTTCCATCGTACTTACCCCCACCATACAGTACTCCACACCTATCATCTTCCTGCTGACAACTTCTCCAGGCTTTTGAAACAACCTAAGCGAAGCCTGTGCATAAGAAGCAGACCTGCTGTTTTAATTTGAGCAGTTTCTCACAGCAGGAAAATAATCCTGCAGCAAGAGGAAATGTGGATTATTATGGGAATTATAATAGATGGACATTTTTGAAGGGGTTGATACATTTTTTGATACACCTGTTTGTCCATGGATTCCAGTGCTTAGATTGATTACCAAATTTCCCACATGATCATCAATTTTTTTTCAATCTGAGGTGGGAAATGTATGATCCTGTCTCACCTTACAGCGTCATAATTTCCCTGACTTTTACTAAGAATAGATGTGGTATCAATTGTTAATTATGGTACTTAGGGGGAAAAAATCCTGTGTGTAATGGTGCTTGCCAGTTCATAATTTTAAAAGTGTACTGTTTAAAAGTAGGACGCAGAGAGGACTGTGACCTCTTAACACAGAGACCAGACAGTTATCCATATTCCAGCTGCTCTCTCTCTCTGTCTATTCACCATCACTATATACATCCCTCTATTATCCAGCTGCTCTCTCTGTCTATTCACCATCACTATATACACCCCTCTATCATCCAGCTGCTCTCTCTCTGTCTATTCACCATCACTATATACATCCCTCTATCATCCAGCTGCTCTCTCTCTGTCTATTCACCATCACTATATACATCCCTCTATTATCCAGCTGCTCTCTCTGTCTATTCACCATCGCTATATACATCCCTCTATCATCCAGCTGCTCTCTCTCAGTCTATTCACCATCACTATATACATCCCTCTATCATCCAGCTGCTCTCTCTGTCTATTCACCATCACTATATACATCCCTCTATCATCCAGCTGCTCTCTCTCTGTCTATTCACCATCACTATATACAGCCCTCTATCATCCAGCTGCTCTCTCTCTGTCTATTCACCATCACTATATACATCCCTCTATTATCCAGCTGCTCTCTCTGTCTATTCACCATCACTATATACATCCCTCTATCATCCAGCTGCTCTCTCTCTGTCTATTCACCATCACTATATACATCCCTCTATCATCCAGCTGCTCTCTCTCTGTCTATTCACCATAACTATATACATCCCTCTATCATCCAGCTGCTCTCTCTCTGTCTATTCACCATCACTATATACATCCCTCTATCATCCAGCTGCTCTCTCTCTGTCTATTCACCATCACTATATACATCCCTCTATCATCCAGCTGCTCTCTCTCTGTCTATTCACCATCACTATATACATCCCTCTATTAGCCAGCTGCTCTCTCTCTCTCTCTCTCTATCTGTTCACCATCACTATATACATCCCTCTATCATCCAGCTGCTCTCTCTCTCTCTGTCTATTCACCATAACTATATACATCCCTCTATCATCCAGCTGCTCTCTCTCTGTCTATTCACCATAACTATATACATCCCTCTATTATCCAGCTGCTCTCTGTCTGTCTATTCACCATCACTATATACATCCCTCTATTATCCAGCTGCTCTCTCTGTCTATTCACCATCACTATATACATCCCTCTATCATCCAGCTGCTCTCTCTCTGTCTATTCACCATAACTATATACATCCCTCTATCATCCAGCTGCTCTCTCTCTGTCTATTCACCATCACTATATACATCCCTCTATCATCCAGCTGCTCTCTCTCTGTCTATTCACCATCACTATATACATCCCTCTATCATCCAGCTGCTCTCTCTCTGTCTATTCACCATCACTATATACATCCCTCTATTAGCCAGCTGCTCTCTCTCTCTCTATCTGCTCACCATCACTATATACATCCCTCTATCATCCAGCTGCTCTCTCTCTCTCTGTCTATTCACCATAACTATATACATCCCTCTATCATCCAGCTGCTCTCTCTCTGTCTATTCACCATAACTATATACATCCCTCTATTATCCAGCTGTTCTCTGTCTGGCTATTCACCATAACTATATACATCCCTCTATTATCCAGCTGTTCTCTGTCTGTCTATTCACCATAACTATATACATCCCTCTATCATCCAGCTGCTCTCTGTCTGTCTATTCACCATAACTATATACATCCCTCTATCATCCAGCTGCTCTCTCTCTATCCCATTTTTCAATTTCTCACTTTTCCCACCTATTTTTTACTCTATGGTTCCTTGCACACACACACACACACACACACACACACACACACACACACACACACACACACACACACACACACACACACACACACACACACACACACACACACACACACACACACTACATCAGATCTCAGGCTGTTTGTGTCTCTATTGTAGGTTTGAATGACAGATCAGCCTCTCCAGCAGCTGCTAACAGTGTTCCCAGGGCCACAGCTTTAGACTGGGTCCCTAATGATCTCAAGAAAATGTTTGTTTGTGCCTGTGCATGTGTGTATGTGTGTGCATGTATGTTTGTGATTGTGTATGTTTGTGTAAGTAAGTCAAAGTCTACACACAATGATCAATGTTTACAGTCCATACAATATTAAGGATACCAGATACGAAAAGTTCACTAAGATGCTAAATATAATTTATATCCTATACAGACAGGGTGTTTCTGGTATATCTGAATAACTAAGAGCATGAAAATCAACATAAATTACAGAGTTATTTGGGTCATACCTTGGTTAGTGAGCACACAGATGAATTACAGCTACAACAGCAATCCGTTTGTCTCCCTGCAACAACAACACACACACACACACACCCTATGCAGGGACGCACACATACACTGACCAAACACACATGAGCAAGAGGGCGAAAGAGGGAGCACAAGAGAGAGAGAGGTCATAATTCCATCATCTTGACAGATGTGCCGATCACTGGTTCATGCTTGTTTAACATGGCAGTTAGAGCTGTTGTTAGAGTGCAAGACGTGTTGATTTGGTGTGTGTGTGTGTGTGTGTGTGTGTGTGTGCGTGTGTGTGTGTGTGTGCATACGTGCGTGCACGGGTCTGTGTGTTTCAGTACAAAAATCCAGGGGTCCTGCATGCAGTGATGTCATACGTGGTAATCTGTGTGATGGAATGGAGATGATGGAAATCTGAACTGAAAGCAAACATCACAAGACCGCAGTTATAAATCACACAGACACACACACACGCACGCACACACACACACACACACACACACACACACACACACACACACACACACACACACACACACACACACCCTCTCACAAACACACATGCACACACACATATACTCACACACGCACACGTGCACACGTGCACACGTGCACACACAGCATGCTCAAAGTACATGTGGCAGACAGGTCTCAATGACTCATGTTATTGATAGGGCAAAAAGAAACATGTAGCCACTTTCATAAGCAAACCCAGTGTTCCCTATCAATTCAACATTCTCACTCGGAAATACATAATGTGTCAGAGTCAGGACTTGCTTAAAATATTTTTTCTCTCACAGTAAACCTTTGAGATGTTATTCTATCTACACTCTTAAAATGGTTCCAGAAGGGTTCTTCGGCAGTCCCCATAGAATAACCCTTTTTGTTTCTAGGTAGTGCTCTTTTGTGATCCATGTAGAACTGTCTGTGGAAAGGATTCTACACAGAACTCAAAAGGGTTCTACATGGAATTCAAAAGGGTTTTACCTGGAACCAAAAATAGTTATTTAAAGAGTTCTCCTATGGGGACAGCTGAATAACTTTTAGGTTCTAGATAGCACCCTTTTTTTGGAAGGGTGTAGTCACTGTTCCATTCCTGACATTTCCCAGACTGTTGTTCCCCAGCTGCTTTACTGTTTATACAGTAACAAACATCTTGCAGCCTGTCCTATTCTGAGTGAGTTTTTATGCTTCACTCTGATTATTCTATTGAGTATGCTTTGTCTGTCCCTATAGTGTTTGTGTTAACCAGCTACAATACAGTAAGCTTCAAATAGAGATCTGCTTAATGGAATAATGCATTGTGTGGAACAATGTCAGTAGGTTGAGGAACCACCATGACATGGGGTCTAGCTGTCGGCATGCTTCCAACGGTCCCAGAGGTCAAAGCTGGGAAGTATTTCGTTTCCCCACTATCTTCTCAAGGAGAATCAGATGAATGGCAGTGGGGGAACTGCATCTAATTACTGGGAGCAGGAAGGAAAACACACACACACACATATTTATTTTTATTTATTTATTTATTTTACCTTTATTTAACCGGGTAGGCAAGTTGAGAACAAGTTCTCATTTACAATTGCGACCTGGCCAAGATAAAGCAAAGCAGTTCGACAGATAAAACGACACAGAGTTACACATGGAGTAAAAACAAACATACAGTCAATAATGCAGTATAAACAAGTCTATATACAATGTGAGCAAATGAGGTGAGAAGGGAGGTAAAGGCAAAAAAGGCCATGATGGCAAAGTAAATACAATATAGCAAGTAAAATACTGGAATGGTAGTTTTGCAATGGAAGAATGTGCAAAGTAGAAATAAAAATAATGGGGTTCAAAGGAGCAAAATAAATAAATAAATTAAAATTAAATACAGTTGGGAAAGAGGTAGTTGTTTGGGCTAAATTATAGGTGGGCTATGTACAGGTGCAGTAATCTGTGAGCTGCTCTGACAGTTGGTGCTTAAAGCTAGTGAGGGAGATAAGTGTTTCCATTTTCAGAGATTTTTGTAGTTCGTTCCAGTCATTGGCAGCAGAGAACTGGAAGGAGAGGCGGCCAAAGAAAGAATTGGTTTTGGGGGTGACTAGAGAGATATACCTGCTGGAGCGTGTGCTACAGGTGGGAGATGCTATGGTGACCAGCGAGCTGAGAAAAGGGGGGACTTTACCTAGCAGGGTCTTGTAGATGACATGGAGCCAGTGGGTTTGGCGACGAGTATGAAGCGAGGGCCAGCCAACGAGAGCGTACAGGTCACAATGGTGGGTAGTATATGGGGCTTTGGTGATAAAACGGATTGCACTGTGATAGACTGCATCCAATTTGTTGAGTAGGGTATTGGAGGCTATTTTGTAAATGACATCGCCAAAGTCGAGCATTGGTAGGATGGTCAGTTTTACAAGGGTATGTTTGGCAGCATGAGTGAAGGATGCTTTGTTGCGAAATAGGAAGCCAATTCTAGATTTAACTTTGGATTGGAGATGTTTGATATGGGTCTGGAAGGAGAGTTTACAGTCTAACCAGACACCTAAGTATTTGTAGTTGTCCACGTATTCTAAGTCAGAGCCGTCCAGAGTAGTGATGTTGGACAGGCGGGTAGGTGCAGGTAGCGATCGGTTGAGTTTTACTTGTATTTAAGAGCAATTGGAGGCCACGGAAGGAGAGTTGTATGGCATTGAAGCTTGCCTGGAGGGTTGTTAACACAGTGTCCAAAGAAGGGCCGGAAGTATACAGAATGGTGTCGTCTGCGTAGAGGTGGATCAGGGACTCACCAGCAGCAAGAGCGACCTCATTGATGTATACAGAGAAGAGAGTCGGTCCAAGAATTGAACCCTGTGGCACCCCCATAGAGACTGCCAGAGGTCCGGACAGCAGACCCTCCGATTTGACACACTGAACTCTATCTGAGAAGTAGTTGGTGAACCAGGCGAGGCAATCATTTGAGAAACCAAGGCTGTCGAGTCTGCCGATGAGGATATGGTGATTGACCGAGTCGAAAGCCTTGGCCAGATCAATGAATACGGCTGCACAGTAATGTTTCTTATCGATGGCGGTTAAGATATCGTTTAGGACCTTGAGCGTGGCTGAGGTGCACCCATGACCAGCTCTGAAACCAGATTGCATAGCAGAGAAGGTATGGTGAGATTCGAAATGGTCGGTAATCTGTTTGTTGACTTGGCTTTCGAAGACCTTAGAAAGGCACGGTAGGATAGATATAGGTCTGTAGCAGTTTGGGTCAAGAGTGTCCCCCCCTTTGAAGAGGGGGATGACCGCAGCTGCTTTCCAATCTTTGGGAATCTCAGACGACACGAAAGAGAGGTTGAACAGGCTAGTAATAGGGGTGGCAACAATTTCGGCAGATCATTTTAGAAAGAAAGGGTCCAGATTGTCTAGCCCGGCTGATTTGTAGGGGTCCAGATTTTGCAGCTCTTTCAGAACATCAGCTGAATGGATTTGGGAGAAGGAGAAATGGGGAAGGCTTGGGCGAGTTGCTGTTGGGGGTGCAGTGCTGTTGTCCGGGGTAGGAGTAGCCAGGTGGAAAGCATGGCCGGCCGTAGAAAAATGCTTATTGAAATTCTCAATTATGGTGGATTTATCAGTGGTGACAGTGTTTCCTATCTTCAGTGCAGTGGGCAGCTGGGAGGAGGTGTTCTTATTCTCCATGGACTTTACAGTGTCCCAGAACTTTTTTGAGTTAGTGTTGCAGGAAGCAAATTTCTGCTTGAAAAAGCTAGCCTTGGCTTTTCTAACGGCCTGTGTATAATGGTTTCTAGCTTCCCTGTACAGCTGCATATCACGGGGGCTGTTCGATGCTAATGCAGAACGCCATAGGATGTTTTTGTGTTGGTTAAGGGCAGTCAGGTCTGGGGAGAACCAAGGGCTATATCTGTTCCTGGTTCTACATTTCTTGAATGGGGCATGTTTATTTAAGATGGTTAGGAAGGCATTTTTTTTAAATATCCAGGCATCCTCTACTGACGGGATGAGATCAATATCCTTCCACGATACCCCGGCCAGGTCGATTAGAAAGGCCTGCTCGCAGAAGTGTTTCAGGGAGCGTTTTACAGTGATGAGTGGAGGTCGTTTGACCGCTGACCCATTACGGATGCAGGCAATGAGACAGTGATCGCTGAGATCTTGGTTGAAGACAGCAGAGGTGTATTTAGAGGGGAAGTTGGTTAGGATGATATCTATGAGGGTGCCCATGTTTAAGGCTTTGGGAAGGTACCTGGTAGGTTCATTGATAATTTGTGTGAGATTGAGGGCATCAAGTTTAGATTGTAGGATGGCTGGGGTGTTAAGCATGTTCCAGTTTAGGTCGCCTAGCAGCACGAACTCTGAAGATAGATGGGGGGCAATCAGTTCACATATGGTGTCCAGAGCACAGCTGGGGGCAGAGGGTGGTCTATAGCAGGCGGCAACGGTGAGAGACTTGTTTTTAGAGAGGTGGATTTTTAAAAGTAGAAGTTCAAATTGTTTGGGTACAGACCTGGATAGTAGGACAGAACTCTGCAGGCTATCTTTGCAGTAGATATACAAGCACACATATACACACAGATACACACACAGTATATGTACACGTACACTATCGTTAAAAGTGCTACGTTGTGCACCGGGGCCTCCCACTCCTCTTTCTATTCTGTTTAGAGCCAGATTTTGCCGTTCTGTGAAGGAAGTAGTACACAGCGCTGTACGAGATCTTCAGTTTCCTGGCAGTTTCTCGCATGGAATAGCCTTCATTTCTCAAAACAAGAATAGACTGATGAGTTTCAGAAGAAAGTCCTTTGTTTCTGGACATTTTGAACCTGTAATCGAATCAAACATTTACGATAGCAAATTTCAATTTACAAAAAAAAAAAAGACGTTTTCATCTTTTGAGCTTCTAGTCATGAAATCTATGCAGCCTACTCAATCACTTTTTATAGCTACTGTTTACAGGCCTCCTGGGCCATATACAGCGTTCCTCACTGAGTTCCCTGAATTCCTATCGGACCTTGTAGTCATAGCAGATAATATTCTAATCTTTGGTGACTTTAATATTCACATGGAAAAGTCCACAGACCCACTCCAAAAGGCTTTCGGAGCCATCATCGACTCAGTGGGTTTTGTCCATACGCTGGACCTAGTTTTGTCCCATGGAATAAATGTTGTGGATCTTAATGTTTTTCCTCATAATCCTGGACTATCGGACCACCATTTTATTACGCAATTGCAACAAATAATCTGCTCAGACCCCAACCAAGGAACATCAAAAGTCGTGCTATAAATTCACAGACAACACAAAGATTCCTTGATGTCCTTCCAGATTCCCTCTGTCTACCCAAGGATGCCAGAGAACAAAAATCAGTTAACCACCTAACTGAGGAACTCAATTTAACCTTGCGCAATACCCTAGATGCAGTTGCACCCCTAAAAACTAAAAACATTTCTCATAAGAAACTAGCTCCCTGGTACACAGAAAATACCCGAGCTCTGAAGCAAGCTTCCAGAAAATTCCAAACTGTAAGTCTTCCGACAAGCTTGGAAAGACAGTACCGTGCAGTACCGAAGAGCCCTTACTGCTGCTCGATCATCCTATTTTTCTAACTTAATTGAGGAAAATAAGAACAATCCGAAATTCCTTTTTGATACTGTCGCAAAGCTAAAAAGCAGCATTCCCCAAGAGAGGATGACTTTCACTTTAGCAGTGATAAATTCATGAACTTCTTTGAGGAAAAGATTATGATTATTAGAAAGCAAATTACGGACTCCTCTTTAAATCTGCATATTCCTTCAAAGCTCAGTTGTCCTGAGTCTGCACAACTCTCCCAGGACCTAGGATCAAGAGAGACGCTCAAGTGTTTTAGTACTATATCTCTTGACACAATGATGAAAATAATCATGGCCTCTAAACCTTCAAGCTGCATACTGGACCCTATTCCAACTTACCTACTGAAAGAGCTGCTTCCTGTGCTTGGCCCTCCTATGTTGAACATAATAAACGGCTCTCTATCCACCGGATGTGTACCAAACTCACTAAAAGTGGCAGTAATAAAGCCTCTCTTGAAAAAGCCAAACCTTGACCCAGAAAATATAAAAAACTATCAGCCTATATCGAATCTTCCATTCCTCTCAAACATTTTAGAAAAGGCTGTTGCGCAGCAACTTACTGCCTTCCTGAAGACAAACAATGTATATGAAATGCTTCAGTCTGGTTTTAGACCCCATCATAGCACTAAGACGGCACTTGTGAAGGTGGTAAATGACATTTTAATGACATCGGACCGAGGCTCTGCATCTGTCCTCGTGCTCCTAGACCTTAGTGCTGCTTTTGATACCATCGATCACCACATTCTTTTGGAGAGATTGGAATCCCAAATTGGTCTACACGGACAAGTTCTGCCCTGGTTTAGATCTTATCTGTCGGAAAGATATCAGTTTGTCTCTGTGAATGGTTTGTCCTCTGACAAATCAACTGTAAATTTCGGTGTTCCTCAAGGTTCCGTTTTAGGACCACTATTGTTTTCACTATATATTTTACCTCTTGAGGATGTTATTCGAAAACATAATGTTAACTTTCACTGCTATGCGGATGACACACAGCTGTACATTTCATTGAAACAAGAAGCATGTGTTTCAGACATAAGGAAGTGGATGGCTGCAAACGTTCTACTTTTAAACTCGGACAAAACAGAGATGCTTGTTCTAGGTCCCAAGAAACAAAGAGATCTTCTGTTGAATCTGACAATTAATCTTAATGGTTGTACAGTCGTATCAAATAAAACTGTGAAGGACCTCGGCGTTACTCTGGACCCTGATCTCTCTTTTGAAGAACATATCAAGACCATTTCAAGGACAGCTTTTTTCCATCTACGTAACATTGCAAAAATCAGAAACTTTCTGTCCAAAAATGATGCAGAAAAATGTATCCATGCTTTTGTCACTTCTAGATTATATTACTGCAATGCTCTACTTTCCGGCTACCCGGATAAAGCACTAAATAAACTTCAGTTGGTGCTAAATACGGCTGCTAGAATCCTGACTAGAACCAAAAAATTTGATCATATTACTCCAGTGCTAGCCTCTCTACACTGGCTTCCTGTCAAAGCAAGGGCTGATTTCAAGGTTTTACTGCTAACCTACAAAGCATTACATGGGCTTGCTCCTACCTATCTCTCTGATTTGGTCCTGCCGTACATACCTACACATACGCTACGGTCACAAGATGCAGGCCTCCTAATTGTCCCTAGAATTTCTAAGCAAACAGCTGGAGGCAGGGCTTTCTCCTATAGAGCTCCATTTTTATGGAACAGTCTGCCTACCCATGTTAGAGACGCAAACTCAGTCTCAACCTTTAAGTTTTTACTGAAGACTCATCTCTTCAGTGGGTCATATGATTGAGTGTAGTCTGTCCCAGGAGTGGGAAGGTGAACGGAAAGGCTCTGGAGCAACGAACCGCCCTTGCTGTCTCTGCCTGGCCGGTTCCCCTCTTTCCACTGGGATTCTCTGCCTCTAACCCTATTACAGGGGCTGAGTCACTGGCTTACTGGGGCTCTCTCATGCCGTCCCTGGAAGGGGTGCATCACCTGAGTGGGTTGATTCACTGATGTGGTCATCCTGTCTGGGTTGGCGCCCCCCCTTGGGTTGTGCCATGGCGGAGATCCTTGTGGGCTATACTCAGCCCTGTCTCAGGATGGTAAGTTGGTGGTTGAAGATATCCCTCTAGTGGTGTGGGGGCTGTGCTTTGGCAAAGTGGGTGGGGTTATATCCTTCCTGTTTGGCCCTGTCCGGGGGTGTCCTCGGATGGGGCCACAGTGTCTCCTGACCCCTCCTGTCTCAGCCACCAGTATTTATGCTGCAGTAGTTTATGGGTCGGGGGGCTAGGGTCAGTTTGTTATATCTAGAGTACTTCTCCTGTCCTATTCGGTGTCCTGTGTGAATCTAAGTGTGCGTTCTCTAATTCTCTCCTTCTCTCTTTCTTTTATCTCTCTCGGAGGACCTGAGCCCTAGGACCATGCCCCAGGACTACCTGACATGATGACTCCTTGCTGTCCCCAGTCCATCTGACCGTGCTGCTGCTCCAGTTTCAACTGTTCTGCCTTATTATTATACGACCATGCTGGTCATTTATGAACATTTGAACATCTTGGCCATGTTCTGTTATAATCTCCACCCGACACAGCCAGAAGAGGACTGGCCACGCCACATAGCCTGGTTCCTCTCTAGGTTTCTTCCTAGGTTTTGGCCTTTCTAGGGAGTTTTTCCTATCCACCGTGCTTCTATACCTGCATTGCTTGCTGTTTGGGGTTTTAGGCTGGGTTTCTGTACAGCACTTTGAGATATCAGCTGATGTACGAAAGGCTATATAAATAAATTTGATTTGATTTGAATCCACAAATGCTGATGCTCCACATACTCAACTAGTCTAAAGAAGGCCAGTTATATTGCTTCTTTAATCAGGACAACAGTTTTCAGCTGTGCTAACATAATTGCAAAAGTGTTTTCTAGTGACCAATTAGCCTTTTAAAATGATAAACTTGGATTAGCTAACACAATATGCCATTGGAACACAGGAGTGATTGTTGCTGATAATGGGCCTCTGTACGCCTATGTAGATATTCCATAAAAAATTTGCTGATTCCAGCTACAATAGTCATTTACAACATTAACAATTATCTACGCTGTATTTCTGATCAATATGATATTATTTTAAAGGACAACAAAATGTGCTTTTCTTTCAAAAACAAGGACATTTCTAAGTGACCCCAAATGTTTTAATGGTAGTGTATAGTGTACAGTACAGTACACACACACTAATCCCTAGTTTGCAGATCTCGCCTTACTGTTATGTTAATGTGTTTAGAGGTAGGTGAAGAAGTCAAGCGCAGGAGAGCAGAGATGTCCAAGTAACGTCTTTTAATAGGCAAGTCCAACACAATAAGGTCAGGTACAATACCAAATGAACGCCCTCGACAAAAGAGAACACGGAAGGAGGAAAAACAACTCTCCTTAAACTTACACACACGGTATAATAAGTGAAAATAACTAAGGCACAACCTCAACTAGCAACATCACACGAATAATCCCACACAAACCTAAGCAGTCAACAGGGGTAATTATACACACAGAAATTAAAGCAAATGAAACCAGGTGTGAAAGAAACAAAGACAAAACAAACGGAAAAGAAAAAATGGATCGGTGATGGCTAGTATGCTGGCGACACCAACCGCCGAGCACCGCCCGAACAAGGAGAGGAACCACCTTCCGTGGAAGTCGTGACACTTACACATAAGCTGTTAACCTCTAACCTCAAGCTCCACTTAACATCAAACCGTAAGACTCTTTTTCTTCTTCCCTCTCTCTCTCTCTGAAACCCCAAAGAGCCTCCTGTTTGGCCAGAAGAGACCACATATCAGATCAGAAGTCTTCAGCTCTTAGATGTCCTTATCATTCCACTTGTGGTCAACCAGCAAGGCCATTGAACTTTCTCTGTGTCATTAGCACACCAATGACTCACTAATCAGAAGTCTGGTCAGTCTGCAAATCCCAGTGGAACAAACAAATGATCCACATACCTCAAACTCCCCATCACCCCCTTAACTATCCCACACCACCTCAACCCCCATATCCCCCACTGCCCCCAGCCTCTCATTCATTAAGCCCATGCTAGATATTAACAAGGGGGTGTGTCTGTTTTCTAACAGATTTCCATTGATTGGTCAAGCCCTTTTGGCTGTTTGTATGGATAAGGGGTGTGTGTTTTTTGTTTGACTATTTTCTGGGGACCTGAAGTAATCACAAGGAGAGTAAAACAAGGGCAATTCTAACAAGTGGGAACCTGTTGCTGGTCCCTACAAGGAAAAAGGCTATTTTAGGCGTAGGGGTTAGGTTTAGGGTCAGGTTGCCTATTAGGGTTAAGGTTAGGTTAGGAGTTAGGATTTGGGGTTAAGGTTTGGGTTAAGGTTAGATTAAGGGTTAAATTTAGGGTTATGGGCTAGGGAAAACAGGATTTTGAATGGTCCCCAGAAGGATCGTAAAACAAACGTGTGTTGCAGAGTAAATTGAGTATTTATAAGGGGCGGGACCCTTCCGGTAAACGGGAATTGGATTGGAAATTCCCTGGGAATGGAATTGGACCAGAGAACAGACAGGAGCCTGCCCTGTGAGTCTGTGACAGTGACATTAACATTGACTCTTCTGAGAAGAAGGGAAGTGAGGTTGATTATAATAAAGGAATAAAGGAGGGATGGACCGGCAGGAGGAGGAGGAGAGGAGGCATCTATCCCCAGAGGAGGGAGTGACAGCCTCGTCAATGAGCGGAACTTGATGAGCTAGGGTTTAGAAGGTCAAAGTTCATAGCCTATCAGTGCCATTAAGCTCATAACAGATGTGTTTCTATTGGCTCATAGGGGACAAGCTGCTGAATATTCATCAGGCTATAAACCATGCTAGATGAGGCGAGAGATTGCTTTTTCAAATGAGGAAAAGAAAATGCATCATAAACAAGTGTTTCCCCTAAATTTCTCTGGAGGGGTGAAAGGTCCTCTAAGGCAACAATGTAGGCTACACAGGTGACAGAGCTTGGCACCCCACCTCAGTATTGGCATGGGAAACACTGTTGTAAACACAACACTTAGCAAATACAGAGAGGGTCAATACACAGGCCACCGTTTAGGAAGTAACAACTGTTATTGTACAGTTTTATCTTCTGGAAACACAATCAAGCACAACTAGGACAACAACACGCAAGCACACACACACACACACACACACACACACACACACACACACACACACACACACACACACACACAGAGCGACCACAAGCTGCGTTACCCTCTGGTTCCTGGAAGAGATTCTGTGTTCACTCTGTGTGTGCTGAGTCAGACTCTAATGTGGTATTTTTATGACAAATCCCCACCACAAATAATCAATCTAACATTCTCTCTCTCACTCCCTCTCTAATTTTCCCATTCCTCTCTCTTTCTCTGTATTTTTCTCTCCCTCTATGTTTTTCAAACCCTCACTCATGCCCTCTGCCTCAATCGCTCTCTTTTTCTCTTTCCCCGTGTCCGTTGTCTGTCTTTTACTAGTTCTGCTCTGAGTGGTGCTGTGGGCTGGCGTGTCCATGACACTAGCGTTCTTTAACCACACATCGACACAGAAACAGACACACACACACACACACCACATCTGAGTCTGATGAGAGACGGCATGATGTGGACCATGCATGTAATGTGATTGACATAGCTGGGCTCACTTTTCAAATTCAATCAGGAACTTTGATAACTGATGGAAATTTGAGACAGGAAACGCTTTGATAGGAAAACTCAACCCGCGTGAGAGTGTGTGTGTGTGTGTGTGTATTTGTGTGTGCATGTGTATTTGTGTTTGGTTGGAGCAACAGCGAAGTTGGCTTTCAGAGGGAGCCATGGATTCGATTAGAATAGGAGACACACAACCCAACTAGAACGCTATCTAAGATTTGATTGGTAATGGATGACATGAGTTCCCCTGATAATGTAAATGTCAAAGCCCCATCCGGACAAACACACACAACACACAATCACACACACACATCACACATCACACAATCATATCACACATAAACAGGAGTGCCATTCACCCATTTATTTAGAAGGGGCTTGAAGTACTAATGATGGGGGGCTGTGAATTATATGTATATTTTTCTGCCTAGGTTATCTTTTTTTTGTGTGTGTTTGTTTTGAATTTGACCCCTTTTTCTCCCCAATTTCCAATTGTTTTTTTAGTAGCTACTATCTTGTCTCATCGCTACAACTCCCGTACGGGCTCGGGAGAGACGAAGGTTGAAAGTCATGCGTCCTCCGATACACAACCCAACCAAGATGCACTGCTTCTTAACACAGCGCGCATCCAACCCGGAAGCCATCCACACCAATGTGTCGGAGGAAACACTGTGCACCTGGCAACCTTGGTTAGCGCGCACTGCGCCCGGCCCACCACAGGAGTCGCTGGTGCGCATAGGTTATCTAAACATACTTCTTTACCTGTTCAATTGTAATTTTAATAAATTGTGCATGTTGATTCTGTAGCCCTTTACACTTGTACTGTAAACGGCACTGATAAAAGCCTAAATTGGATCACGGTGTCACGCCCTGACCTTAGAGAGCCTGTTTATCTCTCTATCTGGTTAGATCAGGGTGTGATTTGGGTGGGCATTCTAGTTTTCTATTTCTTTGTTGACCGGGTATGGTTCCCAATCAGAGGCAGCTGTCTATCGTTGTCTCTGATTGGGAATCAATCATACTTAGGCAGCCTGTTTTCCACCTGAGTTTGTGGGATCTTGTTTATGCACAGTTGCTGTAGAGCGCTGCAGAACTTTACATTTGTTTGTATTTTGTTGTTTTGTCGGTGTTTCAGTATTAATGTATCATGAACACTTTCCACGCTATGCTTTGGCCTCACTCAGTCAACGACGAACGTGACACTCGGTGGCTGTACAGTAACATCTTATACATGTTATACTTCACAGCGCCGTGTGGAGTTTGACTGACAGACGGTCCTAACTTGAGCACCTCGTGCGACAAGAAGTCGCCCTCCATCCTCCCGCTGATTGGGCAACACGTGCATTTTTTGTTTGTTTTCTGATTGAGGGAAATGCTATAAATTAAGAGAACTTTGAAAGATGAGACATTGAGGATTATGATCAATACAGTTTTGATGTCATATAAGCAATCCAAATACCTGTGATTCCAAATGTGCTCTTCACATTTCCATATCATAAAACTCATGTCACATACAGTGTCAATGTTTATTATCTGTATGTGTGATGTACATTAATGATCTGTATGTGTGATGTACATTAATGATCTGTATGTGTGATGTACATTAATGATCTGTATGTGTGATGTACATTAATGATCTGTATGTGTGATGTACATTAATGATCTGTATGTGTGATGTACATTAATGATCTGTATGTGTGATGTACATTAAGGATCTGTATGTGTGATGTACATTAATGATCTGTATGTGTGATGTACATTAATGATCTGTATGTGTGATGTACATTAATGATCTGTATGTGTGATGTACATTAATGATCTGTATGTGTGATGTACATTAATGATCTGTATGTGTGATGTACATTAATGATCTGTATGTGTGATGTACATTAAGGATCTCTATGTGTGATGCACATTAATGATCTGTATGTGTGATGTACATTAAGGATCTCTATGTGTGATGCACATTAATGATCTGTATGTGTGATGTACATTAATGATCTGTATGTGTGATGTACATTAATGATCTGTATGTGTCATGTACATTAATGATCTGTATGTGTGATGTACATTGATGACCACTATGTGCGATGTACATTAATGATCTGTATGTGTCATGTACATTAATGATCTGTATGTGTGATGTACATTGATGACCACTATGTGCGATGTACATTAATGATCTGTATGTGTGATGTACATTGATGACCACTATGTGCGATGTACATTAATGATCTGTATGTGTCATGTACATTAATGATCTGTATGTGTGATGTACATTAATGATCTGTATGTGTCATGTACATTAATGATATGTATGTGTGATGTACATTGATGACCACTATGTGCGATGTACATTAATGAAAACTATGTTTGTCTATTCTGAAGAAAATTTGCTGCGCCACAAAATGATGATCTGTTTCCCTGAATTGCCCTGTGAAAGCACTGTAATATCATATTTTATAACTTAGCTAGTCATGCTGGCAATAGAACAAGCTTTCAAATGATGCCCTCCTGACTCAGAATGCGATTTATAATGGACCATTTTTGGATTGCATAAACAACAACAGTAATTATGTGATGGTGGGGATGCAGGGTTGTGTTCCAAACA
Source organism: Oncorhynchus kisutch (assembly GCF_002021735.2). Lineage (NCBI taxonomy): Eukaryota > Metazoa > Chordata > Actinopteri > Salmoniformes > Salmonidae > Oncorhynchus > Oncorhynchus kisutch. The sequence goes on along the minus strand of NC_034203.2, from coordinate 33,911,520 downwards.
TAAACAACAACAGTAATTATGTGATGGTGGGGATGCAGGGTTGTGTTCCAAACATAAACAACAACAGTAATTATGTGATGGTGGGGATGCAGGGTTGTGTTCCAAACATAAACAACAGCAGTAATTATGTGATGGTGGGGATGCAGGGTTGTGTCCCAAACATAAGCAACAACAGTAATTATGTGATGGTGAGGATGCAGAGTTGTGTTCCAAACATAAACAACAGCAGTAATTATGTGATGGTGAGGATGCAGGGTTGTGTTCCAAACATAAACAACAACAGTAATTATGTGATGGTGGGGATGCAGGGTTGTGTTCCAAACATAAACGACAACAGTAATTATGTGATGGTGGGGATGCAGGGTTGTGTTCCAAACATAAACAACAACAGTAATTATGTGATGGTGGGGATGCAGGGTTGTGTTCCAAACATAAACAACAACAGTAATTATGTGATGGTGAGGATGCAGAGTTGTGTTCCAAACATAAACAACAACAGTAATTATGTGATGGTGAGGATGCAGGGTTGTGTTCCAAACATAAACAACAACAGTAATTATGTGATGGTGGGGATGCAGGGTTGTGTTCCAAACAGAAACAACAACAGTAATTATGTGATGGTGGGGATGCAGGGTTGTGTTCCAAACATAAACAATAACAGTAATTATGTGATGTGGGGATGCAGGGTTGTGTTCCAAACATAAACAACAACAGTAATTATGTGATGGTGGGGATGCAGGGTTGTGTTCCAAACATAAACAACAACAGTAATTATGTGATGGTGGGGATGCAGGGTTGTGTTCCAAACATAAACAACAACAGTAATTATGTGATGGTGAGGATGCAGGGTTGTGTTCCAAACATAAACAACAATAGTAATTATGTGATGGTGAGGATGCAGAGTTGTGTTCCAAACATAAACAACAACAGTAATTATGTGATGGTGGGGATGTAGGGTTGTGTTCCAAACATAAACAACAACAGTAATTATGTGATGGTGGGGATGCAAGGTTGTGTTCCAAACATAAACAACAACAGTAATTATGTGATGGTGGGGATGCAGGGTTGTGTTCCAAACATAAACAACAACAGTAATTATGTGATGTGGGGATGCAGGGTTGTGTTCCAAACATAAACAACAACAGTAATTATGTGATGGTGGGGATGCAGGGTTGTGTTCCAAACATAAACAACAACAGTAATTATGTGATGGTGGGGATGCAGGGTTGTGTTCCAAACATAAACAACAACAGTAATTATGTGATGGTGGGGATGCAAGGTTGTGTTCCAAACATAAACAACAACAGTAATTATGTGATGGTGGGGATGCAGGGTTGTGTTCCAAACATAAACAACAACAGTAATTATGTGATGGTGGGGATGCAGGGTTGTGTTCCAAACATAAACACCAACAGTAATTATGTGATGGTGGGGATGCAGGGTTGTGTTCCAAACATAAACAACAACAGTAATTATGTGATGGTGGGGATGCAAGGTTGTGTTCCAAACATAAACAACAACAGTAATTATGTGATGGTGGGGATGCAGGGTTGTGTTCCAAACATAAACAACAACAGTAATTATGTGATGGTGGGGATGCAGGGTTGTGTTCCAAACATAAACAACAACAGTAATTATGTGATGGTGGGGATGCAGGGTTGTGTTCCAAACATAAACAACAACAGTAATTATGTGATGGTGGGGATGCAGGGTTGTGTTCCAAACATAAACAACAACAGTAATTATGTGATGGTGGGGATGCAGGGTTGTGTTCCAAACATAAACAACAACAGTAATTATGTGATGGTGGGGATGCAGGGTTGTGTTCCAAACATAAACAACAACAGTAATTATGTGATGGTGGGGATGCAGGGTTGTGTTCCAAACATAAACAACAACAGTAATTATGTGATGGTGGGGATGCAGGGTTGTGTTCCAAACATAAACAACAACAGTAATTATGTGATGGTGGGGATGCAGGGTTGTGTTCCAAACATAAACAACAACAGTAATTATGTGATGGTGGGGATGCAGGGTTGTGTTCCAAACATAAACAACAACAGTAATTATGTGATGGTGGGGATGCAGGGTTGTGTTCCAAACATAAACAACAACAGTAATTATGTGATGGTGAGGATGCAGGGTTGTGTTCCAAACATAAACAACAACAGTAATTATGTGATGGTGGGGATGCAGGGTTGTGTTCCAAACATAAACAACAACAGTAATTATGTGATGGTGGGGATGCAGGGTTGTGTTCCAAACATAAACAACAACAGTAATTATGTGATGGTGAGGATGCAGGGTTGTGTTCCAAACATAAACAACAACAGTAATTATGTGATGGTGAGGATGCAGGGTTGTGTTCCAAACATAAACAACAACAGTAATTATGTGATGGTGGGGATGCAGGGTTGTGTTCCAAACATAAACAACAACAGTAATTATGTGATGGTGGGGATGCAGGGTTGTGTTCCAAACATAAACAACAACAGTAATTATGTGATGGTGAGGATGCAGGGTTGTGTTCCAAACATAAACAACAACAGTAATTATGTGATGGTGGGGATGCAGGGTTGTGTTCCAAACATAAACAACAACAGTAATTATGTGATGGTGGGGATGCAGGGTTGTGTTCCAAACATAAACAACAACAGTAATTATGTGATGGTGAGGATGCAGGGTTGTGTTCCAAACATAAACAACAACAGTAATTATGTGATGTGGGGATGCAGGGTTGTGTTCCAAACATAAACAACAACAGTAATTATGTGATGGTGGGGATGCAGGGTTGTGTTCCAAACATAAACAACAACAGTAATTATGTGATGGTGGGGATGCAGGGTTGTGTTCCAAACATAAACAACAACAGTAATTATGTGATGGTGGGGATGCAGGGTTGTGTTCCAAACATAAACAACAACAGTAATTATGTGATGGTGGGGATGCAGGGTTGTGTTCCAAACATAAACAACAACAGTAATTATGTGATGGTGGGGATGCAGGGTTGTGTTCCAAACATAAACAACAACAGTAATTATGTGATGGTGAGGATGCAGGGTTGTGTTCCAAACATAAACAACAACAGTAATTATGTGATGGTGGGGATGCAGGGTTGTGTTCCAAACATAAACAACAACAGTAATTATGTGATGGTGGGGATGCAGGGTTGTGTTCCAAACATAAACAACAACAGTAATTATGTGATGGTGAGGATGCAGGGTTGTGTTCCAAACATAAACAACAACAGTAATTATGTGATGGTGAGGATGCAGGGTTGTGTTCCAAACATAAACAACAACAGTAATTATGTGATGGTGGGGATGCAGGGTTGTGTTCCAAACATAAACAACAACAGTAATTATGTGATGGTGGGGATGCAGGGTTGTGTTCCAAACATAAACAACAACAGTAATTATGTGATGGTGAGGATGCAGGGTTGTGTTCCAAACATAAACAACAACAGTAATTATGTGATGGTGGGGATGCAGGGTTGTGTTCCAAACATAAACAACAACAGTAATTATGTGATGGTGGGGATGCAGGGTTGTGTTCCAAACATAAACAACAACAGTAATTATGTGATGGTGAGGATGCAGGGTTGTGTTCCAAACATAAACAACAACAGTAATTATGTGATGTGGGGATGCAGGGTTGTGTTCCAAACATAAACAACAACAGTAATTATGTGATGGTGGGGATGCAGGGTTGTGTTCCAAACATAAACAACAACAGTAATTATGTGATGGTGAGGATGCAGGGTTGTGTTCCAAACATAAACAACAACAGTAATTATGTGATGGTGAGGATGCAGGGTTGTGTTCCAAACATAAACAACAACAGTAATTATGTGATGGTGGGGATGCAGGGTTGTGTTCCAAACATAAACAACAACAGTAATTATGTGATGGTGGGGATGCAGGGTTGTGTTCCAAACATAAACAACAACAGTAATTATGTGATGGTGAGGATGCAGGGTTGTGTTCCAAACATAAACAACAACAGTAATTATGTGATGGTGGGGATGCAGGGTTGTGTTCCAAACATAAACAACAACAGTAATTATGTGATGGTGGGGATGCAAGGTTGTGTTCCAAACATAAACAACAACAGTAATTATGTGATGGTGGGGATGCAGGGTTGTGTTCCAAACATAAACAACAATAGTAATTATGTGATGGTGAGGATGCAGCGTTGTGTTCCAAACATAAACAACAACAGTAATTATGTGATGGTGGGGATGCAGGGTTGTGTTCCAAACAGCACAACTAAGAGAGCTCAAAAAATAACCTCTTCGTTGAAGACTCTTCTTTGAGTCATAAAAGTGCATTGAAATTACTTAGAAATTGTGCACACTTTGGAGAGGTGTGAGGCCACTCAAACCCTTGTAATGTGTTTGTCTTATGTTGCATCTACCCCGCATGTTCCAGGAATATTCACATCATGTTACTGAATGTATCCAGAGTATTTTCACATGTCGTTATCTACAAATGCGGGAAAAAGTCCACTAAATGTAAAATGCACATCAAATCAACAGTGTAATGTTAGGATTCAGTCTTGTGTCAGGTGACCTGTTGTGTCCTCACCTTTGGCCTAATAATTTTCCCATAATCTCCAAAATGTTCCCTTTCAATTGCTGGCAGCATATGCTTTTCATATTATGTCTGTAAGAAACATTCCAAAATAGCGCTGACAGATCTTTTTATAAACAATTATGATAAAGTTTAGAAATGAATTAATCTGAATGAATTCATCTGAAAAATACAAAAAACAGGAGAGATCTGAGGGGGCACATGCCCTTGTGCCCCTATGGGCATGTTGCCTCTGCACAAAAATACAATCACATGCAATGGGAATGTACTACCATTGTGCTTTCTGCCTCACGAGAGTGTTTTGGGTGTAGATGTTTGTGGTCAACATCATACACTGGGGGAACAGTGTGGCCTGCCCCTGTGGGTAGTGTCATCTCACGTAGTTAGCCCCGTTATCATATGGCTACATTTGGCTACAGCACAGCCAATTGATTCATTACACAATGGCTATTGGCATCATGTGAAAAGGTCACACTGCTCTATGGAGATCACTTAAAAGACCACTAGTGACTGATGGATCTGTCATAGATATTAAACACACAAACACACTTGAATACACACACAGGCACACAAAAACACACATGAACACACACACACACAAACACGCACTCGAATACACACACAGGCACACAAAAACACACATGAGCACACACACACACACAGAAACGCACATACACACAATCATGCACGAAACACAACGTGAACAAACACACACGTGTGCCCACGTACATACACACACACACACGCACACACTCCCAGGGGTCTGTGTAGTAATTGGTATGATCTCTCATCCTGTCAGGTCTGGGTTTGGTTGTCCCCTAATGTGGAGCATAGGACAGTAAAACAACACCAGAGACCAGTCAGCTAAAGATACCCAGTGACCCTTGATCTGTGACCCCTGATCTGTGATCACTGATGGGTCAGTGTGTGTGTGTGTGTGTGTGTGTGTGTGTGTGTGTGTGTGTGTGTGTGTGTGTGTGTGTGTGTGTGTGTGCAAGGAACCAAAGAGTACAAAATAAGTGGGAAAAGTGAGAAAAGGAAAAATGGGATAGAGAGAGAGCAGCTGGATGATAGAGGGATGTATATAGTGATGGTGAATAGACAGACAAAGAGCAGTGGATCATAGAGGGATGTATATAGTGATGGTGAATAGACAGAGAGAGCAGCTGGATGATAGAGGGATGTATATAGTGATGGTGAATAGACAGAGAGAGCAGCTGGATGATAGAGGGATGTATATAGTGATGGTGAATAGACAGAGAGAGCAGCTGGATGATAGAGGGGTGTATATAGTGATGGTGAATAGACAGACAAAGAGCAGTGGATCATAGAGGGATGTATATAGTGATGGTGAATAGACAGAGAGAGATCAGTGGATAATAGAGGGATGTATATAGTTATGGTGAATAGACAGAGAGAGATCAGTGGATAATAGAGGGATGTATATAGTGATGGTGAATAGACAGAGAGAGATCAGTGGATAATAGAGGGATGTATATAGTTATGGTGAATAGACAGAGAGAGATCAGTGGATAATAGAGGGATGTATATAGTGATGGTGAATAGACAGAGAGAGAGAGCAGCTGGATGATAGAGGGATGTATATAGTGATGGTGAATAGGCAGAGAGAGAGCAGCTGGATCATAGAGGGATGTATATAGTGATGGTGAATAGACAGAGAGAGAGAGCTGCTGGATGATAGAGGGATGTATATAGTGATGGTGAATAGACAGACAGAGAGCAGTGGATAATAGAGGGATGTATATAGTGATGGTGAATAGACAGAGAGAGAGCAGTGGATATTAGAGGGATGTATATAGTGATGGTGAATAGACAGAGAGAGAGCAGCTGGATGATAGAGGGATGTATATAGTGATGGTGAATAGACAGAGAGAGAGCAGCTGGATCATAGAGGGATGTATATAGTGATGGTGAATAGACAGAGAGAGAGAGCAGCTGGATGATAGAGGGATGTATATAGTGATGGTGAATAGACAGACAGAGCAGCTGGATGATAGAGGGATGTATATAGTTATGGTGAATAGACAGAGAGAGAGCAGCTGGATGATAGAGGGATGTATATAGTTATGGTGAATAGACAGAGAGAGAGCAGCTGGATGATAGAGGGATGTATATAGTGATGGTGAATAGACAGACAGAGCAGCTGGATGATAGAGGGATGTATATAGTTATGGTGAATAGACAGAGAGAGAGCAGCTGGATGATAGAGGGATGTATATAGTGATGGTGAATAGACAGACAGAGCAGCTGGATGATAGAGGGATGTATATAGTGATGGTGAATAGACAGACAAAGAGCAGTGGATCATAGAGGGATGTATATAGTGATGGTGAATAGACAGAGAGAGCAGCTGGATGATAGAGGGATGTATATAGTGATGGTGAATAGACAGAGAGAGCAGCTGGATGATAGAGGGATGTATATAGTGATGGTGAATAGACAGAGAGAGCAGCTGGATGATAGAGGGGTGTATATAGTGATGGTGAATAGACAGACAAAGAGCAGTGGATCATAGAGGGATGTATATAGTGATGGTGAATAGACAGAGAGAGAGCAGTGGATATTAGAGGGATGTATATAGTGATGGTGAATAGACAGAGAGAGAGCAGCTGGATGATAGAGGGATGTATATAGGGATGGTGAATAGACAGAGAGAGAGAGCAGCTGGATGATAGAGGGATGTATATAGTGATGGTGAATAGACAGACAGAGCAGCTGGATGATAGAGGGATGTATATAGTTATGGTGAATAGACAGAGAGAGAGCAGCTGGATGATAGAGGGATGTATATAGTGATGGTGAATAGACAGACAGAGCAGCTGGATGATAGAGGGATGTATATAGTTATGGTGAATAGACAGAGAGAGAGCAGCTGGATGATAGAGGGATGTATATAGTGATGGTGAATAGACAGAAAGAGCAGCTGGATGATAGAGGGATGTATATAGTGATGGTGAATAGACAGACAAAGAGCAGTGGATCATAGAGGGATGTATATAGGGATGGTGAATAGACAGAGAGAGCAGCTGGATGATAGAGGGATGTATATAGTGATGGTGAATAGACAGAGAGAGCAGCTGGATGATAGATGGATGTATATAGTGATGGTGAATAGACAGAGAGAGCAGCTGGATGATAGAGGGGTGTATATAGTGATGGTGAATAGACAGACAAAGAGCAGTGGATCATAGAGGGATGTATATAGTGATGGTGAATAGACAGAGAGAGATCAGTGGATAATAGAGGGATGTATATAGTTATGGTGAATAGACAGAGAGAGATCAGTGGATAATAGAGGGATGTATATAGTGATGGTGAATAGACAGAGAGAGAGCAGCTGGATGATAGAGGGATGTATATAGTGATGGTGAATAGATAGAGAGAGATCATTGGATAATAGAGGGATGTATATAGTGATGGTGAATAGACAGAGAGAGATCAGTGGATAATAGAGGGATGTATATAGTGATGGTGAATAGACAGAGAGAGATCAGTGGATAATAGAGGGATGTATATATAGTTATGGTGAATAGACAGAGAGAGATCAGTGGATAATAGAGGGATGTATATATAGTTATGGTGAATAGACAGACAGAGAGCAGCTGGATACGTGCATATAGAGATAGATGGTAATTAGGTCTATTGGCAGTAACATAGACTGACAGCGGTGAGGGCCAGTGCATTAAGGGGTTTAACATAGGCCAGGAGTCACTGACTTCTCCTCTCTCTAGAGACTACATTATCCTACTGAAGGGAATAAACTCACATGCACACACGCACACGCACGCACACACACACACACACACACACACACACACACACACAGTATAGAAACTATGACACCTTGGTTGATGGTTTTCGCCATTTGTGAGAACATTATTTTGGAAGCTATATGCTGATGCTACCATTCTGTTTGACTTGTAGTATCAGGTTATTTTGTACTTTCAGAACAGGCTTGGTACATGTAGGAATCCTTAATGAATGGTGGGATTAATGTGGAGAGGAATAAATCAGAATGTTGGAGCTGTCAGACTCCTCCCCTCTAGGACAATTAAGACCAAAAGAAGAGGAGAGAGGAGGATCCTGAACAAATATGAAAATATGAATGAAAAGTTACGAGAATAGAGTAGAGGAACCGGTCCAGATGTGGAATCGAAAAGTAAAAAGCAGCAAATATGAAATGTTATCTTCCTCACTAACCAGGTTTACATCAAACCTTTTTATACGAGTGATGTACGTGTTAGGCTTGATGGAAACAGAAAAGTTGTCGGTAAAGGTGGGATCTTTTTGTGTCAATAAAATGAAATATGCCAACAAAAGAAATTACCACATTTCCTCTTCCCGTACAGACTCGGGAGAGGCGGAGTTTGAGAGCCATGCGTCCTCCGAAACACAACCCAACCAAGCCCCACTGCTTCTTGACACACTGCCCACTTAACCCGGAAGCCAGCCACACCAGTGTATCAGAGGAAACACAGAAGACCTGGCGACCATGTCAATGTGCCTGCCCCCAGCCCCCACAGGAGTCGCTAGTGCATCCCTGCCGGCCAAACCCTACCCTAACCCGGACGACACCTGGCCAATTGTGCTTCACCCCATGGGTCTCCCGGTCGAGGCCGGCTGCGACAGAGCGTGGACTCGAACCCAGAAGCTTTAGTGGCACAGCTAGTACTGTGACGCAGTGTCTTAGACCACAGTGCCACTCAGGAGGCCGATGTAAACACTTTTATAAAAAATAAAATGTAATACAGTGAGGAGAACAAGTATTTGATACACTGCCGATTTTGCAGGTTTTCCTACTTACAAAGCATGTAGAGGTCTGTAATTTTTATCATAGGTACACTTCAACTGTGAGAGACGGAAAATCACATTGTATGACTTTTAAGTAATTCATTTGCATTTTATTGCATGACATAAGTATTTGATACATCAGACAAGCATAACTTAATATTTGGTACAGAAACCTTTGTTTGCAATTACAGATATCATACGTTTCCTGTAGTTCTTGACCAGGTTTGCACACACTGCAGCAGGGATTTTGACCTTCATACAGACCTTCTCCAGATCCTTCAGGTTTCGGGGCTGTCGCTGGGCAATACGGATTTTCAGCTCCCTCCAAAGATTTTCTATTGGGTTCAGGTCTGGCTAGGCCACTCCAGGACCTTGAGATGCTTCTTACGGAGCCACTCCTTAGTTGCCCTGGCTGTGTGTTTCAGGTCATTGTCATGCTGGAAGACCCAGCCACGACCCATCTTCAATGCTCTTACTGAGGGAAGGAGGTTGTTGACCAAGATCACGCAATACATGACCCCATCCATCCTCCCCTCAATGCGGTGCAGTCGTCCTGTCCCCTTTGCAGAAAAGCATCCCCAAAGAATGATGTTTCCACCTCCATGCTTCACGCTTGGGATGGTGTTCTTGGTGTTGTACTCATCCTTCTTCTTCCTCCAAACACGGTGAGTGGAGTTTAGACCAAAAAGCTCTATTTTTGTCTCATCAGACCACATGACCTTCTCCCATTCCTCCTCTGGATCATCCAGATGGTCATTGGCAAACTTCAGACAGGCCTGGACATGCGCTGGCTTGAGCAGGGGGACCTTGCGTGCACTGCAGGATTTTAATCCATGACGGCATAGTGTGTTACTAATGGTTTTCTTTGAGACTATGGTCCCAGCTCTCTTCAGGTAATTGACCAGGTCCTGCCATGTAGTTGTGGGCTGATCCCTCACCTTCCTCATGATCATTGATGCCCCACGAGGTGAGACCTTGCATGGATCCCCAGACCGAGGGTTATTGACAGTCATTTTGAACTTCTTCCATTTTCTAATAATGCGCCAAACTTTTGTTGCCTTCTCACCAAGCTGCTTGCCTATTGTCCTATAGCCCATCCCAGCCTTGTGCAGGTCTACAATTTTATCCCTGATGTCCTTACATAGCTCTCTGGTCTTGGCCATTGTGGAGAGGTTGGAGTCTGTTTGATTGAGTGTGTGGACAGGTGTATTTTATACAGGTAACGAGTTCAAACAGGTGCAGTTAATACAGGTAATGAGTGGAGAACAGGAGGGCTTCTTAATGAAAAAGTAACCCGTCTCTGATTACCGGAACTCTTACTGGTTGGTAGGTGATCAAATACTTATGTCATGCAATAAAATGCTAATTAATTACTTAAAAATCATACAATGTGATTTTCTGGATTTTTGTTTTAGATTCCGTCTTTCGCAGTTGAAGTGTACCTATGATAAAAATGACAGACTGTTACATGCTTTGTAAGTAGGAAAAGCTGCAAAATCGGCAGTGTATCAAATACTTGTTCTCCACACTGTAACTATCATATGGAAGTAAATTTGGAGTTACATGATGACATGTTGTATGGTCCTCCCATTACAACTCTTTGGGAAAATGTTCAGTTTATTAAGCTACAGATGAAATAAGTTCAAATTAACTTCACAGGGTGGTCAAAGTACAAGGTCATGAGGTTGACACTCCTTTCCAAATAAAAATGATCTCGCTCCTTTGTCCATAATAATCTCATCATGTAGGCTATACTCACACTCTATCTGCGTGCTGGCACACATGCTATATAACACAACCATTTTTTGAGAGAAAATAAAAAAATGCAATGGAAACCCATTTAACTTGTATTTTTTATTCGGTAAATGGGAATCTAACTGCAAAATGTATTTGTATGTGCATTACGTCATCACAAACAGCTTTTTATCCGCAACAAGTACATTTTATGGAAACATCTCTGGTGGGAAAATTCGCATTTAGTTTTTGATGCAGATGTTAGAATATTTGCATGAAAATCTGTCACCAATTGGATGGAACAATCTAGAAGAAAAAGAAACGCACACCTATTTAGGCGAGGTGCTGACTAGTGGAGTAGAAAACTAGAAAATAAAAGAGAGCCGCACACTCTAGGAGCTCAGATGCAAAAATGTAATACCAACGTTTCGACAGCCAAGCTGTCTTCATCAGGGTATAATCACAAACACTGCGGGATGACTTGTTTATGTAGTGTCAAAAGACACAGGTGTCTGTAATCATAGCCAAGAGTGGCCTAATATCATTGGTTAATTATCAAATATTATAACAGCAAAGAACAGCATACAAACAACAAATGGATAGCATACGATCATAATGTCATTTTAGACTACACAAGCTTACAAACAATTACAATGGCAAAGTCACAATAATCACAAGAATGGCTTCAGATCAAAGTCTACATTGAGACCGAAGGGAACAAGGGTCTTTAAGTTAAAGATCCAGACAGCCTCTCGTTTTAATAATACATTATCAAGGTCACCCCCTCTCCTAGGGAGGGTGACATGTTCAATGCCAATAGGATGGAAACCTAGCTACTGTTTCCTAGCTACCTAGCTACTGTTACCTAGTTACCTAGCTACTGTTACCTAGCTACCTAGCTATTGTTACCTAGCTACCTAGCTAATGAGCTGTGTTGGAGGAAAATAAAGATAGAAGCCGCTGAGTAGCCGTTGAGAAGACTTTAAGAAGCTAGTAGCCACTGAGAACATTTTATATGCTATAAATAATGAATTATATTATAACATACAATATACACACAGCCTTATAACTAATCCTACGTGTAACCCCATTTACTGAGCGTTATACACAGGCTGTAAATGGCGTAATAAGCAGCGCTGCACTGCATGGTGCCTCATATGATATGCTCACACAAAGACACTTCTACATCGGTATTCACAGGGAAGTGTTAGAGATGTTTCTTTAATGGGGCATTAGCATAGATAGCCCTGGGAGAAGTGTTTCACCTGCATCTACACACACACACACACACACACACACACACACACACTTTACCAGACTCGACACCACAGCATTGCTGTTTCAAACATGTGTAGAATAAATTCCATCTCCGGCATGAGCTCTGTCTCCTGCTGTCTTGTCATTCGTATAATCCAAATTTGCGCTGACTGATCAACAGAGTGTCAAGTTACTTTTCTGTGTGTTCTCAGCAAATCTGAAGTCGCCATGCAAAAGTAAAAAGTAGTTAGAGAGCTGCACATGGTACACCATGCAATAATTTTATAAAGAGAGGGTCCAGATTGTCTAGCCCGGCTGATTTGTAGGGGACCAGATTTTGCAGCTTTTTCAGAACATCAGCTGTCTGGATTTGGGTAAAGGAGAAATGGTGGGGGGCTTTGGCAGGTTGCTGTGGTGTGTGCCGGGCAGTTGACCGGGGTAGGGGTAGCCAGGTGGAAAGCATGACCAGCCGTAGAGAAATGCTTATTGAAATTCTCAATTATAGTGGATTTATCGGTGGTGACAGTGTTTCCTAGCCTCAGAGCAGTGGGCAGCTGGGAGGAGGTGCTCTTATTCTCCATGGACTTTACAGTGTCCCAGAACTTTTTTGAGTTAGTATTACAGGATGCAAATTTCTGTTTGAAAAAGCTAGCCTTAGCTTTCCTAATTGCCCGTGTATATTTGTTCCTAACTTCTCTGAAAAGTTGCATATTACGGGGGCTATTCGATGCTAATGCAGAACGCCACAGGATTATTTTGTGCTGGTTAAGGGCAGACAGGTCTGGAGTGGACTATATCTATTCCTAGTTCAACATTTTTTGAGTGGGGCATGCTTATTTAAGATGGTGAGGAAGGCACTTTTAAAGAATAGCCAGGCATCATCTACTGACGGGATGAGGTCAATGTCATTCCAGGATACCCCGTCCAGGTCAATTAGAAAGGCCTGCTCGCAGAAGTGTTTTAGGGAGCATTTGACCGTGATGAGGGGTGGTCGTTTGGTCGCAGACCCATTACGGATGCAGCCAATGAGGCAGTGATCGCTGAGATCTCGATTGAAAACAGCAGAGGTGTATTTGGAGGGCGAGTTAGTTAGGATGGCATCTATGAGGGTGCCCGTGTACCTGGTAGGATCATTGATAATTTGTGTGAGATTGAGGGCATCAAGCTTGGATTGTAGGATGGCCAGGGTGTTAATTAAGCATGTCCCAGTTTCGGTCACGTAGTAGCACAAGCTCAGAAGATAGATGGGGGGCAATCAATTCACATATGGTATCGAGGGTACAGCTGGGGGCAGAGGGAGGTATATAGCAAGTGGCAACTTGTTTCTGGAAATGTTAATTTTTAGAAGTAGATGCTCGAATTGTAGTGTACAGACAAAGGTAAGGTCAGATGTGAGTACATTGGAGGTAAACCTAGGCATTGAGTAATGATGAGAGAGATATAGTCTATAGAGACGTTTAAACCAGTTGATGTCATCGCATATGTAGGAGGTGGAACAACATGGTTGGTTAAGGCATATTGAGCAGGGCTAGAGGCTCTACAGTGAAATAAGACAACAATCACTAATCAGGACAGTAATGGACGAAGCATATTGAAATCAGAGAGAGGCATGCGTAGCCAAGTGAACATATGGGTCCAGTGATTGGTTGGGCTGACTGGGAACACGGCGATTCAGACAGTTAGCAGGCCGATGCTAACAAGCTAACAGTTAGTAGGCCAGGGCTAAACAAGCTAGCAGTTAGCAGACCGGGTTAGCAAGCAAGCAGTTAGTACAGACCGGGGCTAGCAAGTTAGCCTATGGGGGACGTCGATAGACCAGTCGTGGAGTTAGTAGGGTTCCAAGTAAATCTAGGTAGCTAGCAGGCCTAGCAGGTTAGCAGAATGGGCCTTCAGCGGACGTTGCGCCTGAGGGCCTGTTGGAATCCTCGGGCAGATTATCTCAGTATTCCAGTCGTAGAGGATCGGGGGTGTTCCGCGCCCCGTACCGGCAGTAGAAGGGGTCCGGATATTGTAGCTCGGGAGTGGACTTCGGTGGTAGCACAGGAGCCCTTGCCGGGCTAGCTTCAGGCTAATTATTGCTTGCTCCAGGATGGAAACGCTAGCCATGAGTAGTCACCCGGGATTGTGGTTAGCTAGTTGCGAAGATCCAGATGAAAATGTTCAGAGTTTACGGTAGGATTCCGGGGATATGGAGAAAAAGGCCTCTATGCTCTGGTTTGAGTCACGTTGTTCGAACTGGCGAGAGCTTTCCAAGCTAAAGGACCATGCTTGAAAAACAAGTGTTTCTGAGCTTAATTCTGAGCTTAATTCAATATTACACAGGTAAGCTCACAGTTAAATGAATCAGAAATACAGACAGGCTCTATCTATCTGAGCTATTGTGTAAAACCCACCACCATCTGTTGTTATGTTGGGCACCTTACCAAAAGAGGATGTTATTATGATTCGTTTTTTCAGTTACATGTTTTTTACTAAAATAAAGGTTTTAGGAAATACAGGCATGCTCAACATTACTACAAGAAAAACCAGCTCAATCAAGTCTAATATTCTTGTAAGTATAAAAGTAAAGCTTTAATAAAAAATGTAATAAAAAATGTAATTTAAAAAAAGCATGAAAAAGTAGTGTAATGGAATAATGTCTTACTGTGGTGGGTGAAGAATCCAATACTTTTACTTGTATTGGATTGTGGAAGCACCTCTTCTAAGACTATGAATTAGGCTGTTTGAGAAGGTTTGAATCCTAAGCAACCTGTCTACACATAGTTCACATAGTTTGAAGTACAATACCAACATAGCTACTGTAGTAGGTCAAAGCTGTGGGCTGGAAAACCTTGGTAGAGCATTGCTGGAATAGGCATTCTGGTGATCATGGGAATTTCCTTCATTTTTTGGCTTCTGACCAATGCCTATTCTCACTTAAAACATAGTTTTTTGTTTTGAATATACTGACACTACCAGTCTGTTTGAGTGGGGTTTGTCAGAGGTTATCTAGTTCTTTCAGAACAGGAATAGTACACGCAGGAATCCTTGACAGGCAGTGACTGGCTTTATATGAAACAGATGTGGATCAAGCTTCAGCTTTACATTTCTCCACAGTAAAGGTGACATGATCAGTCTTCCATTATACCACCGAACCCTGGGGAACATACACAACTCAGGCATAGCCTGTTTCATACATGTGAGACTGTGACTGTTTGCACATATCAGTGTGTAGAGTGTAGTGTGGGTTGACATGCATGTGTGTGTGCGTGAATGAAAAATAAGACTTCAGGTGAGAAATAAGAAATATTAGCCTATTTATTACAGCGACATGAATGACTTTAGAATGCGTACACTCTGAACAAGCGCATATAAATCTGCCATGATGAAACATGATGTGACCAAGGTCAGGAAGGAAGAGAGATCAGGGAGAGAGAGAGAGAACAATCTCACAAGTAATCAGTTTGGGAACATTTATAAAACCGGCCTAGCTTGGGGGAGAAGTCTCTCCCAGCACAGATCTAGGATCAGCTTACTACTCCCATATCCTAACATGAACTGTTAGAGGGGAAACACAAACTGACATGGGAACAGTGTCTAGGGACAACTCCAAGTGAAAGGGTTCAGAGCCTGGCTGAGAATCAGGGGTTAGGGTTTATGGGTCAAAGTTTATGACCTCTGGTTGGGGATGGGCAAGCTGACCAAAGGAGGACAATGTCAAAATGTGTAAAGTACCAAAGTTATGAGTACTGACAGACTGGTAAACCTTCATCAGCCAACCACATATTTTTGCTGTTCTAAATCTGAACGTGAGGAGGAAAAATGCTACTGTCCTTTGTTGATCATTCTAGCCGAATTGATGACAACACAAAAGGATGTTGGCAATTCAATCCATTTAACAGTAATGAAATACATCATCATCTGCTAGTACATCATTATCTGAGACCCCTCCGGGAAAGACAAAGGTTCATTTAGTTGTTGGATTTTTTCATCTACATCATGTTGCGTGTTTGTGTCTGTGTGGGAGACATTGGAACCACTTGAATTAGCTTCTGGATATAAAGGTTCTCTGCTGTAAATTCAGCACCCAGCTTACACAGGTAAACCCACAAGTATAATTATTGAACCAAAACAGAACAATTTATTCTCTAATGTACTTTTCATTACAGTATCCAATAAACAGGTGGTAGACCTACCCTACCCTAATTCAATGTCTATTCCACATTGGTTCAACGTAATTCCGTTAAAATGACGTGGAATTCAACCGGAGTGTGCCCAGTGGGACAGCAGCAGTATAGAGTTTAGGAATAATAACAGAGGTGCTAAAAGTTGGGGTGTTGTCAGTTCGAAAAGCAGATGTTTTCTGTGATGTCACCTCGGGGAAAAAGATGAATGCTGTATACAGACATAGTCATAACTCCGCCTCCATAGGGAGGAGGGGGGGTGGGGGACATAAAAGAAAGGTAGCACAGTAAATAAGGCATCTAACTTTTATCATCCTCGGGTCCTCCGCCCGAGGGAAAACTGCACCCCCTGTTACCGGTCAATCAGAGGCTGAACCTTAATACTCATGCTACGCAACGTACATTCCATAGATCAGGTCAACGAATCACACGCTGCCTCATCTCCTATGATCCTCCTTCAGAATAAAAGTATATAATCACCATCATTATCAACGTAATCATCATCATCATCACCATTATTGTGACAAACATTTTAGAGTTTCAAATCAACACTGTACATATTTTACATTATGGTACATTGGTATTTACTGTATGTTGCTGTGTTTGTAGTCCTGTCAGGTAGTAGAATAACACTGTTATCATGAACAGATACATACAGCTGTACAGTGCACAATGATGACAATTTTCAAACTAAACCGCTAACCAGGTTTTCAAGGATAACGCCACTCTTCCCTTCCCAAATCAAGGGGGATGTTGGTTTTGATATGCAGTAAATGTTGTTCTGTTGAGTACAGAACACTGATGTTTTTTTACTTATCCAGGAAATTAGGTTAGCAGGCCTTGACTCATAGATTTGGAAGCAGTTGAAATCACTGAACAGAGGTGGTTAGCACAAACTGTCACTGAACCCATATTAATCACTGAACAGAGATGGTTAGCACAAACTGTTACTGAACCAATATTAATCACTGAACAGAGATGGTTAGCACAAAGTATGATTGAACCCATATTAAACACTGAACAGAGATGGTTAGCACAAACTGTCACTGAACCAATATTAATCACTGAACAGAGATGGTTAGCACAAACTATGATTTAACCCATATTAATCACTGAACAGAGATGGTTAGCACAAACTATGATTTAACCAATATTAATCACTGAACAGAGATGGTTAGCACAAACTATGATTGAACCCATATTAATCACTGAACAGAGATGGTTAGCACAAAGTATGATTTAACCCATATTAATCACCGAACAGAGATGGTTAGCACAAACTATGATTTAACCAATATTAATCACTGAACAGAGATGGTTAGCACAAACTATGATTGAACCCATATTAATCACTGAACAGAGATGGTTAGCACAAAGTATGATTTAACCAATATTAATCACTGAACAGAGATGGTTAGCACAAACTGTCACTGAACCAATATTAATCACTGAACAGAGATGGTTAGCACAAAGTATGATTTAACCCATATTAATCACTGAACAGAGATGGTTAGCACAAAGTATGATTGAACCCATATTAATCACTGAACAGAGATGGTTAGCACAAAGTATGATTTAACCAATATTAATCACTGAACAGAGATGGTTAGCACAAACTATGATTGAACCCATATTAATCACTGAACAGAGATGGTTAGCACAAAGTATGATTTAACCCATATTAATCACCGAACAGAGATGGTTAGCACAAAGTATGATTTAACCCATATTAATCACTGAACAGAGATGGTTAGCACAAAGTATGATTGAACCCATATTAATCACTGAACAGAGATGGTTAGCACAAAGTATGATTTAACCCATATTAATCACTGAACAGAGATGGTTAGCACAAACTGTCACTGAACCAATATTAATCACTGAACAGAGATGGTTAGCACAAAGTATGATTTAACCCATATTAATCACTGAACAGAGATGGTTAGCACAAACTATGATTGAACCCATATTAATCACTGAACAGAGATGGTTAGCACAAACTATGATTGAACCCATATTAATCACTGAACAGAGATGGTTAGCACAAACTATGATTGAACCCATATTAATCATGAACAGAGATGGTTAGCACAAACTATGATTGAACCCATATTAATCACTGAACAGAGATGGTTAGCACAAACTATGATTGAACCCATATTAATCACTGAACAGAGATGGTTAGCACAAACTATGATTGAACCCATATTAATCACTGAACAGAGATGGTTAGCACAAACTATGATTGAACCCATATTAATCATGAACAGAGATGGTTAGCACAAACTATGATTGAACCCATATTAATCACTGAACAGAGATGGTTAGCACAAACTATGATTGAACCCATATTAATCACTGAACAGAGATGGTTAGCACAAACTGTGACTGAACCCATATTAATCACTGAACAGAGATGGTTAGCACAAACTATGATTGAACCCATATTTATCACTGAACAGAGATAGTTAGCACAAACTGTGACTGAACCCATATTAATCACTGAACAGAGATAGTTAGCACAAACTGTGATTGAACCCATATTAGTCACTGAACAGAGGTGGGTAGCACAAACTGTGACTAAACCCATATTAATCACTGAACAGAGATGGTTAGCACAAAGTATGATTTAACCCATATTAATCACTGAACAGAGATGGTTAGCACAAACTGTCACTGAACCAATATTAATCACTGAACAGAGATGGTTAGCACAAACTATGATTGAACCCATATTAATCACTGAACAGAGATGGTTAGCACAAAGTATGATTTAACCCATATTAATCACTGAACAGAGATGGTTAGCACAAACCGTCACTGAACCAATATTAATCACTGAACAGAGATGGTTAGCACAAAGTATGATTTAACCCATATTAATCACTGAACAGAGATGGTTAGCACAAACTATGATTGAACCCATATTAATCACTGAACAGAGATGGTTAGCACAAACTATGATTGAACCCATATTAATCACTGAACAGAGATGGTTAGCACAAACTATGATTGAACACATATTAATCCCTGAACAGAGATGGTTAGCACAAACTGTGACTGAACCCATATTAATCACTGAACAGAGATGGTTAGCACAAACCGTCACTGAACCAATATTAATCACTGAACAGAGATGGTTAGCACAAAGTATGATTTAACCCATATTAATCACTGAACAGAGATGGTTAGCACAAACTATGATTGAACCCATATTAATCACTGAACAGAGATGGTTAGCACAAACTATGATTGAACCCATATTAATCCCTGAACAGAGATGGTTAGCACAAACTGTGACTGAACCCATATTAATCACTGAACAGAGATGGTTAGCACAAACCGTCACTGAACCAATATTAATCACTGAACAGAGATGGTTAGCACAAAGTATGATTTAACCCATATTAATCACTGAACAGAGATGGTTAGCACAAACTATGATTGAACCCATATTAATCACTGAACAGAGATGGTTAGCACAAACTATGATTGAACCCATATTAATCACTGAACAGAGATGGTTAGCACAAACTATGATTGAACCCATATTAATCCCTGAACAGAGATGGTTAGCACAAACTGTGACTGAACCCATATTAGTCACTGAACAGAGGTGGTTAGCACAAACTGTGACTGAACCCATATTAGTCACTGAACAGAGGTGGTTAGCACAAACTGTGACTAAACCCATATTAGTCACTGAACAGAGGTGGTTAGCACAAACTGTGACTAAACCCACATTAATCAGGGGTGAAATGAGGCAAAAACCACCACTCACCTCACTCAAGTCAAGTCTACCTCACAACCAATCCTGCTTGTCTGACATGGCCCAACATATCAGAGCAATACTAAATATACATGGAGAAACATCTGAGAAACAGATATACATTGCAAACAGTGTCAACTTCACAGATGATCTACTTTGCTCTTCTTCTGTCACAAGGGCAAACTCTAGCAGAAAATGTACTAACACTGTATTGAACTGCAGGTTTCTGACTAACTGCAACCTATAGGTAGCTGCTGTAGGCTGTACTAAATGAAATCTGGCAGGGCATCTCATTCAAGTGAACTGTGTGAGTCTGGAAGTCGTGGCTATGGAAGACCTACATGTATCTATCCCTGGCCAAACGCAACGGAAGTCTTCTGAGACCATGAATAGACATCTCCATCTCATATTTTCACATCTTTCTATTTCTCCCTCCTATCTCCCCCACACATAATGATTGGTCCTATAGCGTTGTGGGGAGGGGCTTAGAGAAAGAGGAGGGGCCTGACAACACATGCACCAGGAAGGAAAAGCACACCTGCGTTGCCTGGCGATAACAACTTTACTTTCTAGACTGGCGGACTGACACACACCTCTTGTAAACGTTTATCTATACATATACAATATTGATCATGTGAATTATGTGGAAAATTAACAAAGCTAATCAAAAAATGAAAAAAGAAACAACCATAAAAATAAATGTACACTAAACTTCACAGACAATGTTGAGCATTATAATCACATTTTCTTTTTGTCATTTTTTAGCTTTGTTATTGTTGTTGTTGATATGGACAAAGACGTCTTGGTTGAAGCCTGGTATCTTAGGTTGCTGGGTTGCTAGGCCTCTGAAGGCGTGGACGGAAGCTGGAAGTGCCTACGCTATCAAAACATCCAGGACAGGTGGAATGATGAAACTACAAAGAGGAAATAAAGGAGCTAAGCGTAAATTACGGCTCCATCTCAGTGTCTTTGTATGGGGAAACCCAACCCAGAATGTCCATGTTGGCTCAATCTGAGTGTGTCTCAATGGGTAAACTCAGAGAAGAGCATCCATTTTGGCTTTCCCTCCCAGTGTGTCTCTATAGAGAAACTGTTATACTTGGACGTGGGTCCCCTGGGACTGAAGGATCTGGACACTGGAGATGATCTTCTTCTGGTGACCCGCCAAGGTCACATCCATCTTAACGAGCTCACTAGAGGAGAGGACAGAGGAAGAAGGGAGTTTACAAAATGACAAAATGAACAACAGACTCCTCTTTTCTCCAGCTCTGCCTATTCCTACTCTCTTTTATCCAGCCCTAACCTCAGCCCCAGGCCATCTCTGCCCATGTATCTCACCTGATGCTGATGTAGAGGACAGAGTCCAGGGTGACATATCCAGCATTGGTGAAGTTCCCCTTGTACTGTCCCATCTTGATGGCATCCAGCCACTCCTCCATCGTGCTCACACTGAACTCTGGAGTGGTCGGGTCTTCCCTGCTGGGCAAACAGGAGAGAATATACACATTCATTAAATAAGACAGTCCAGATACAGTACTAGTTCTAATAGTTTATTATGGATCTAACAGTGTGTGCTTGAAGACTGGGTCTACAGTGGTTCTGATTGTGCCTGTGGTTTTGGCCCATTGTAACTCACCATAATGAGCTGTTGGCCAGCTCTCGGAGGCTGGCTGGGTCTCTGATCAGCTTATCCAGGGTGGTGACGATCTGGCCAAACTTAGGCCGTTCGCTACGGCCCTTCTCCCAACACTCCAACATCAGCTGGTGGAGGACCACAGGACAGTCCATAGGGGCCGGAAGACGGTAACCCTCATCTATCGCTTTGATCACCTAGTGGGGAAGAAATTAAACATAGAGGAGGATTAGATGGTCCTTAGTCAATCACAGTAATCACCTACCGAGTATGGGAGATAAAGCCAACTGAGTCCACCGAGATGGTCCTTAGTCAATCACAGTAATCACCTACCGAGTATGGGAGATAAAGCCAACTGAGTCCACCGAGATGGTCCTTAGTCAATCACAGTAATCACCTACCGAGTATGGGAGATAAAGCCAACTGAGTCCACCGAGATGGTCCTTAGTCAATCACAGTAATCACCTACCGAGTATGGGAGATAAAGCCAACTGAGTCCACCGAGATGGTCCTTAGTCAATCACAGTAATCACCTACCGAGTATGGGAGATAAAGCCAACTGAGTCCACCGAGATGGTCCTTAGTCAATCACAGTAATCACCTACCGAGTATGGGAGATAAAGCCAACTGAGTCCACCGAGATGGTCCTTAGTCAATCACAGTAATCACCTACCGAGTATGGGAGATAAAGCCAACTGAGTCCACCGAGATGGTCCTTAGTCAATCACAGTAATCACCTACCGAGTATGGGAGATAAAGCCAACTGAGTCCACCGAGATGGTCCTTAGTCAATCACAGTAATCACCTACCGAGTATGGGAGATAAAGCCAACTGAGTCCACCGAGATGGTCCTTAGTCAATCACAGTAATCACCTACCGAGTATGGGAGATAAAGCCAACTGAGTCCACCGAGATGGTCCTTAGTCAATCACAGTAATCACCTACCGAGTATGGGAGATAAAGCCAACTGAGTCCACCGAGATGGTCCTTAGTCAAGCACAGTAATCACCTACCGAGTATGGGAGATAAAGCCAACTGAGTCCACCGAGATGGTCCTTAGTCAATCACAGTAATCACCTACCGAGTATGGGAGATAAAGCCAACTGAGTCCACCGAGATGGTCCTTAGTCAATCACAGTAATCACCTACCGAGTATGGGAGATAAAGCCAACTGAGTCCACCGAGCTGGTCCTTAGTCAATCACAGTAATCACCTACCGAGTATGGGAGATAAAGCCAACTGAGTCCACCGAGCTTCTACGCCAAACCAACCCACGATTGACAAGAACAGCCATCAAGACAAATCATTGATGAATCATTACCATATCAGCTATACACCGACACTGTGCTTTATTATAATGAAACTACTCACATCCTGGTTGGACATCTCCCAGTAGGGTCTCTCTCCGTATGAGACCACCTCCCACATGACGATGCCGTAGCTCCACACATCACTGGCTGACGTGAACTTCCTGTAGGCAATAGCCTCTGGAGACGTCCATCGGATGGGGATCTTCCCTCCCTGGTTAATAAGATGATCATAAAGGTGTAATAAAACATTGCTGAATGGCTGATACAATATTTTTTTTAAACAACTAGAATTCATTCATTTCTACTTTGGCAAATGATTGAATTGAGTTGAAAGAGAGAGAACAATGCACGTTGTGGAGGCGTAGGTAGGAAAGCTCAAATAACTGCATGGAAACACACAACAGAGTAGTCTTACGGTTTTACCTCATACTTTTTATTGATTAAAACCCTCAAACACAGAGCATCACTTTCTATTCACACACCAACAATCAAAGCAGTAGTGCTTTGACTTCCTTCCTCCATCTCTCCCTTTTGACTCATCTTTCACAAGCCCTTTTTTACTTTGTTGTTCACAGGGAAAATAAAGATAAAAGAAGTGTATATGAAGAGTTTATTTCCAAAGCCTATATCCGACAATTTTTCACATTTGTGTTTTTTCACGAGAAATTATTGCTTATGGGTACCTTCATGTATGTGTAAAATATTAGTGTTCTCAGATTTTTTATTAATACATTTTAGCTGTGTATTAAAACATTTTTGTTGTTGCTGAATGCATATATATACATTGTAGCTGGAATGTAATATTCGTATTCTGTACATTTGACTGTGATATGTGGTTGTCTCAACAAGCTATTTTAAGATTAATACATTAACTGTAAGTCGCTCTGGATAAGAGAATCTACAGTACCAGTCAAAAGTTTGGACAAACCTACTCATTCAAAGGTTTTTCATTATTTTTAATATTTTCAACATTGTAGAATAATAGTGGTGACATCAACACTATGAAATTACAATCAAAAAAGTGTTAAACAAATCAAAATAAATGTGATATTCTTCAAAGTAGCCACCATTTGCATTGATGACAGCTTTGCACACCTTAGCATTCTCTCAACCAGTTTCATGAGTAATGATTTTCCAACAGTCTTGAAGGAGTTCCCACATATGCAGAGCACTTGTTGGCTGCTTTTCCTTCACTCTGCGGTCCAACTCATCCCAAACCATCTCAATTGGGTTGAGGTCAGGTGATTGTGGAGGCCAGATCATCTGATGCAGCACTCCATCACTCTCCTTCTGTGTCAAAAAGCCCTTACACAGCCTGGAGGTGGGTTTTGGGTCATTTTCCTGTTGAAAATCAAATGATAGTCCCAATAAGCGCAAACCAGATGGGATGGTGTATCGCTACAGAATTCTGTGGTAACCATGCTGATTAAGTGTGCCTTGAATTCTAAATAAATCACAGGCAGTGTAACCAGCAAAGCACCCCCTCACTATCACTCCTCCTCCTCCATGCTTCACGATGGGAACCACACTTGAGGAGATAATCCGTTCACCTACTCTGCGTCTCACAAAGACACGGTGGTTGGAACCAAAAATCTCAAATTTGGACTCATCAGACCAAAGGACAGATTTCCACCGGTCTAATGTCCATTTCTTGTGTTTCTTGGCCCAAGCAAGTCTCTTCTTCTTATTTGTGTCCTTTAGTAGTGATTTATTTGCAGCAATTCAACCATGAAGGCCTGATTAACGCAGTCTCCTTTAACAGCCGATGTTTGAATGTGTCTGTTACTTGAACTCTGTGAAGCATTTATTTGGGCTGCAATCTGAGGTGAAGTTAACTCTAATGAACTTATCTTCTGCAGCTGAGGTAACTCTGGGTTTTCCTTCCCTGTGGCGGTTCTCATGAGAGCCAGTTTCATCATAGCGCTTGCAACTGCACTGATATTTTCAGAATTGACTGACCTTCTTGTCTTAAAGTAATGATGGACTGTCGTTTATTTTTGCTTATTTGAGCTGTTCTTGCCATAATATACACTTGGTATTTTACCAAATAGGGCTATCTTCCGTATGCCACATCACAACTGATTGGCTCAAATGCATTAAGGAGGAAAGAAATTCCACAAATTAACTTTTAACAAGGCACACCCATTAATTGAAATACATTCCAGGTGACCATTTTATGAAGCTGGTTGAGAATGCCAAGAGTATTTAAAGCTGTCATCACGGCAAAGGTTGGCAACTTTGACAAATCTCAAATATATTTTATATTTGATTTGTTTAACACTTTTTGGGTTACTACATGATTCCATATGTGTTATTCCATAGTTGTGATGTCTTCACTATTATTCTACAATGTAGAAAATAGTAAAAATAAAGAAAACCCTTGAATGAGTAGGTGTCCAATCTGTTGACTGGTACTGTCTAACGTTTAGCAAAAATACGTAACTACTTGTCTCTATAAAATGAAACCATCAAGTGATGAAACCAAGTCTGTCATTGAACAACCTCATGCTATGAATAGATAGTGAAAAAGCAAACCAATCTCTGTTTAATCAATAAAAGCTAATTTACCCAAATTTCTGAAGATTTTAAGAAACTCTTCATATGGAGTAGTTTCAGCAGAAAACATGCTTTTAAACGGCATTGGGGACTGTGTATAAGAAGGACACAGGAGACAGCATTAGGATGCCTGTTTGACTCCCTATGCAGATCACACCAGTATTTTAACATTCTACTACTGCACTCCTATAGTCCCAGCTCTCTAGTCAAAGTCAAATGAAAGAGACAAAGTGAGCAGTCTCTATCCATAGTACATCTCTCACTCTCTCCTCTTCATCTCGCTCCACGTTTACTCTCTCTCTTGCTTTCTCTCTAACTCTATCCCTCACTCACTCCCCCCCCCTCTCTCTAATTTTCTCTCATGTCTCTCTTTCTCCCTCCCTACTCTCTCTCTCTTTCAATTCAATTCAAAGGGGCTTTATTGGTATTGGAAACGTGTTTACATTGCCAAAGCAAGTAAAATAAACAACGAACAAAAGTGAGAAGACTCAAAACATCATCACAAAAAACTATAAAAAATTTAAAGTAAACATTGCACTCCCAAAGGTTTGAAAAGAATAAAGACATTTCAAGGGTTATGTTATAAACTATATTATCAGCTATGTTTTAGCAAGGTGCAAATAGTTGTAGTACAAATAGTAGGTAAAGATACATAAACACATAGATATTGGTGGTATTTACATGTTGTTTGTGCTGCACTGGTTCACCTTTTCTCATAGCAACAGGTCAAACAGTGCATTTGGAAAGTATTCAGACCCCTTGACTTTTTACACATTTTATTACATTACAGCTTACATTACAGCTTTCTCTCTTGCTTTCTCTCTAACTCTATCCCTCACTCACTCCCCCCCCCCTCTCTCTAATTTTCTCTCATGTCTCTCTTTCTCCCTCCCTACTCTCTCTCTCTTTCAATTCAATTCAAAGGGGCTTTATTGGTATTGGAAACGTGTTTACATTGCCAAAGCAAGTAAAATAAACAACGAACAAAAGTGAGAAGACTCAAAACATCATCACAAAAAACTATAAAAAATTTAAAGTAAACATTGCACTCCCAAAGGTTTGAAAAGAATAAAGACATTTCAAGGGTTATGTTATAAACTATATTATCAGCTATGTTTTAGCAAGGTGCAAATAGTTGTAGTACAAATAGTAGGTAAAGATACATAAACACATAGATATTGGTGGTATTTACATGTTGTTTGTGCTGCACTGGTTCACCTTTTCTCATAGCAACAGGTCAAACAGTGCATTTGGAAAGTATTCAGACCCCTTGACTTTTTACACATTTTATTACATTACAGCTTTATTCTCAAATTGATTCAATTGTTTTTCCCCTCATCAATCTACACACAACACCTCATAATGAAAAAGCAAAAACAGAATTTTAGACATTTTTGCACATGTATAATAATAAAGAAATGAAATATGATGATCAACATTCAGTATTCAGACCCTTTACTCATTACTTTGTACAAGCCCCTTTGGCAGTGATTACAGCCTAATGTCTTCTTGAGAATGATGCTACAAGCTTGGCACACCTGTATTTGGGAATGTTATCTCCCATTCTCCTCTGCATATCCTCTCAAGCTCTGTCAGGTTGGATGAGGAGTGTCGTTGCACAGCTATTTTCAGGTCTCTCCAGAGATCTTAGATCGGGTTCAAGTCCTGGATGGGCAACTCAAAGACATTCAGAGATTTGTCCCGAAGCCACTCCTGCGTTTTCTTGGCTGTGTGCTTAAGGTCGTTGTCCTGTTGGAAGGTGAACCTTTTTACCATTCTGAGGTCCTGAGTTCTCTGGAGCAAGTTTTCTTTAAGGATCTTTCTGTACTTCGCTTTGTTTATCTTTCCCTCGATCCTGACTAGTCTCCCAGTCCCTGTCGCTGAAAAACCACTCCACAGCATGATGCTGCCATCCCCATGCTTCACCGTAAGGATGGTGCCAGTTTTCATCCAGACATGATGCATGGCATTCAGGCCAAGGAGTTCAAACTTCATTTCATCAGAACAGAGAATCTTGTTGTTCATGGTCTGAGAGTCCTTTAGGTGCCTTTTAGCAAAGTCCAGGTGGGTTGTCATGTGCCTCCTACTGAGGAGTGGCTTCCATCTGGAAACCAAGTTTGGTGGAGTGCTACAGAGATGGTTGCTCAGTTTGGCCGGACGGCCAGCTCTAGGAAGAGTCTTGGTGATTCGAAACTTCTTCCATTTATGAATGATGGAGGTCACTGTGATCTTGGAGAGATCTTGGCCTCGACACAATCCTCTCTCGGAGCTCTATGGACAATTCCTTCGACCTCATGGCTTGGTTTTTGCTCTGACATGCACTGTCATCTGTAGGACCTTATATAAACAGGTGTGTGCCTTTCCAAATCATGTCCATTAATTTAATTTACCACAGGTGGACTCCAATCAAGTTGTAGAAACATCTCAATGATGATCAATGGAAACAGGATGCACCTGAGCTCAATTTTCTTTGGCATTATGGGGTATTGTGTGAAGATTGAAGAGGAAAATATGTATTTTAATACATTTTAGAATAAGGCTGTAATGTAATAAAATGTGGAAAAAGTCAAGGGATTTGAATACTTTCCGAATGCACTGTACATCTTGCTGCTGTACACTGCGGTATTTCGCCTAACACATATGGGAGTTTAGCAATGTTTGATTTGTTTTCCAATTCTTTGTGGGTCTCTCTCGAACTCCTTCTCTCCCTTCTCTCTCGCTCCATCTCTTCCTAATCTCGCTTCACTCTTACTCTCCATCTCTCTCTCCTACTAAACCTCCCTCTCCTCCCTCTCCTCTCCTCCCTCTCCCAGGGCTATCTATGCTAATGCCCCATTAAAGAAACATCTCTAACACTTCCCTGTGAATACCGATGTAGAAGTGTCTTTGTGTGAGCATATCATATGAGGCACCATGCAGTGCAGCGCTGCTTATTACGCCATTTACAGCCTGTGTATAACGCTCAGTAAATGGGGTTACACGTAGGATTAGTTATAAGGCTGTGTCTATGTTGTATGTTATAATATAATTCATTATTTATAGCATATAAAATGTTCTCAGTGGCTACTAGCTTCTCAACGGCTACTAGCTAGCTTTCTATCTTTCCCCATTACAGCACAGTGATGATGAGATGTCTTCATATTTGCTGCTGGCTTTTTTTTAAACCTTTTTAATTCCACAACCTTTTAATTCCACTCTCTTCTCGTTACTTTTTAATTCACATTTTCATATTTGGACAGGTTCCTCCACTCTCTTCTCGTTAGTTTTTAATTCCCATGTTCGTATTTGGACAGGTTCATCCTCTCTCCTCTTCTTCAAATCGTAGAGGTCCTATAGGGCAGGAGTTTGACAGCTCCAACAAACTACTTTATTCCTCTACACTAACCCTGAGCCAGATTCGCATTAATCCCACCACTCATTATGTCTCGTTAAGCCTAATAACTTATTAGAATAATTAGGGCTTGTTAGGAGCAACCTTGAAACCAGCAGGTATTTTAGCACCTGGAGTGGAGAGTGCTGGGTAGTTAGGGAAGATACATATGTCCAAATCCAACCTCTAACCCTTTACCCGCTATGCTTTTTTGTAGATCTGAACGGATTATACCTAACCTGTACTTTTATACCTTCTGGAATTGCCAAGGGGGTAAAGGGGTTGATCTGGCATTGGACCTTAGAACGAGCTCTCTCTATTCATCTCCAGGGGGTAAAGGGGTTGATCTGGCATTGGGCATTAGAACGAGCTCTCTCTATTCATCTCCAGGGGGTAAAGGGGTTGATCTGGCATTGGGCATTAGAACGAGCTCTCTCTATTCATCTCCAAGGGGGTAAAGGGGTTGATCTGGCATTGGGCATTAGAACGAGCTCTCTCTATTCATCTCCAGGTGGTAAAGGGGTTGATCTGGCATTGGGCATTAGAACGAGCTCTCTCTATTCATCTCCAGGGGGTAAAGGGGTTTATCTGGCATTGGGCATGAGAACGAGCTCTCTCTCTATTCATCTCCAAGGGGGTAAAGGGGTTGATCTGGCATTGGGCATTAGACCGAGCTCTCTCTATTCATCTCCAAGGGGGTAAAGGGGTTTATCTGGCATTGGGCATTAGAACGAGCTCTCTCTATTCATCTCCAAGGGGGTAAAGGGGTTGATCTGGCATTGGGCATTAGAACGAGCTCTCTCTATTCATCTCCAAGGGGGTAAAGGGGTTGATCTGGCATTGGGCATTAGAACGAGCTCTCTCGATTAATCTCCAGGGGGTAAAGGGGTTGATCTGGCATTGGGCATTAGAACGAGCTCTCTCTATTCATCTCCAGGGGGTAAAGGGGTTTATCTGGCATTGGGCATGAGAACGAGCTCTCTCTCTATTCATCTCCAAGGGGGTAAAGGGGTTGATCTGGCATTGGGCATTAGACCGAGCTCTCTCTATTCATCTCCAAGGGGGTAAAGGGGTTTATCTGGCATTGGGCATTAGAACGAGCTCTCTCTATTCATCTCCAAGGGGGTAAAGGGGTTGATCTGGCATTGGGCATTAGAACGAGCTCTCTCTATTCATCTCCAAGGGGGTAAAGGGGTTGATCTGGCATTGGGCATTAGAACGAGCTCTCTCTATTCATCTCCAAGGGGGTAAAGGGGTTGATCTGGCATTAGGCATTAGAACGAGCTCTCTCTATTCATCTCCAAGGGGTAAGGGGTTCATTTGGCATTGGGCATTAGAACGAGCTCTCTCTATTCATCTCCAGGGGGTAAAGGGGTTGATCTGGCATTGGGCATTAGAACGAGCTCTCTCTATTCATCTCCAAGGGGGTAAAGGGGTTGATCTGGCATTGGGCATTAGAACGAGCTCTCTCTATACATTTCCAGGGGGTAAAGGGGTTGATCTGGCATTGGGCATTAGAACGAGCTCTCTTGATTCATCTCCAGGGGGTAAAGGGGTTGATCTGGCATTGGGCATTAGAACGAACTCTCTCTATTCATCTCCAAGGGGGTAAAGGGGTTTATCTGGCATTGGGCATTAGAACGAGCTCTCTCTATTAATCTCCAAGGGGGTAAAGGGGTTGATCTGGCATTGGGCATTAGAACGAGCTCTCTCTATTCATCTCCAAGGGGGTAAAGGGGTTGATCTGGCATTGGGCATTAGAACGAGCTCTCTCTATTCATTTCCAGGGGGTAAAGGGGTTGATCTGGCATTGGGCATTAGAACGAGCTCTCTTGATTCATCTCCAGGGGGTAAAGGGGTTGATCTGGCATTGGGCATTAGAACGAACTCTCTCTATTCATCTCCGAGGGGGTAAAGGGGTTTATCTGGCATTGGGCATTAGAACGAGCTCTCTCTATTCATCTCCCAGGGGGTAAAGGGGTTGATCTGGCATTGGGCATTAGAACGAGCTCTCTCTATTCATCTCCAAGGGGGTAAAGGGGTTGATCTGGCATTGGGCATTAGAACGAGCTCTCTCTATTCATTTCCAGGGGGTAAAGGGGTTGATCTGGCATTGGGCATTAGAACGAGCTCTCTCTATTCATCTCCAGGGGGTAAAGGGGTTGATCTGGCATTGGGCATTAGAACGAGCTCTCTCTATTCATCTCCAAGGGGGTAAAGGGGTTGATCTGGCATTGGGCATTAGAACGAGCTCTCTCTATTCATCTCCAAGGGGGTAAAGTGGTTGATCTGGCATTGGGCATTAGAACGAGCTCTCTCTATTCATCTCCAGGGGGTAAAGGGGTTGATCTGGCATTGGGCATTAGAACGAGCTCTCTCTATTCATCTCCAGGGGGTAAAGGGGTTGATCTGGCATTGGGCATTAGAACGAGCTCTCTCTATTCATTTCCAGGGGGTAAAGGGGTTGATCTGGCATTGGGCATTAGAACGAGCTCTCTCGATTCATCTCCAGGGGGTAAAGGGGTTGATCTGGCATTGGGCATTAGAACGAGCTCTCTCTATTCATCTCCAAGGGGGTAAAGGGGTAGATCTGGCATTGGGCATTAGAACACTCTCTCTCTATTCATCTCCAAGGGGGTAAAGGGGTTGATCTGGCATTGGGCATTAGAACGAGCTCTCTCTATTCATCTCCAAGGGGGTAAAGGGGTTGATCTGGCATTGGGCATTAGAACGAGCTCTCTCTATTCATCTCCAAGGGGGTAAAGGGGTTGATCTGGCATTGGGCATTAGACCGAGCTCTCTCTATTCATCTCCAAGGGGGTAAAGGGGTTTATCTGGCATTGGGCATTAGAACGAGCTCTCTCTATTCATCTCCAAGGGGGTAAAGGGGTTGATCTGGCATTGGGCATTAGAACGAGCTCTCTCTATTCATCTCCAAGGGGGTAAAGGGGTTGATCTGGCATTGGGCATTAGAACGAGCTCTCTCTATTCATCTCCAGGGGGTAAAGGGGTTTATCTGGCATTGGGCATGAGAACGAGCTCTCTCTCTATTCATCTCCAAGGGGGTAAAGGGGTTGATCTGGCATTGGGCATTAGACCGAGCTCTCTCTATTCATCTCCAAGGGGGTAAAGGGGTTTATCTGGCATTGGGCATTAGAACGAGCTCTCTCTATTCATCTCCAAGGGGGTAAAGGGGTTGATCTGGCATTGGGCATTAGAACGAGCTCTCTCTATTCATCTCCAAGGGGGTAAAGGGGTTGATCTGGCATTGGGCATTAGAACGAGCTCTCTCTATTCATCTCCAAGGGGGTAAAGGGGTTGATCTGGCATTGGGCATTAGAACGAACTCTCTCTATTCATCTCCAAGGGGGTAAAGGGGTTTATCTGGCATTGGGCATTAGAACGAGCTCTCTCTATTAATCTCCAAGGGGGTAAAGGGGTTGATCTGGCATTGGGCATTAGAACGAGCTCTCTCTATTCATCTTCAAGGGGGTAAAGGGGTTGATCTGGCATTGGGCATTAGAACGAGCTCTCTCTATTCATTTCCAGGGGGTAAAGGGGTTGATCTGGCATTGGGCATTAGAACGAGCTCTCTTGATTCATCTCCAGGGGGTAAAGGGGTTGATCTGGCATTGGGCATTAGAACGAACTCTCTCTATTCATCTCCGAGGGGGTAAAGGGGTTTATCTGGCATTGGGCATTAGAACGAGCTCTCTCTATTCATCTCCCAGGGGGTAAAGGGGTTGATCTGGCATTGGGCATTAGAACGAGCTCTCTCTATTCATCTCCAAGGGGGTAAAGGGGTTGATCTGGCATTGGGCATTAGAACGAGCTCTCTCTATTCATTTCCAGGGGGTAAAGGGGTTGATCTGGCATTGGGCATTAGAACGAGCTCTCTCTATTCATCTCCAGGGGGTAAAGGGGTTGATCTGGCATTGGGCATTAGAACGAGCTCTCTCTATTCATCTCCAGGGGGTAAAGGGGTTGATCTGGCATTGGGCATTAGAACGAGCTCTCTCTATTCATCTCCAGGGGGTAAAGGGGGTGATCTGGCATTGGGCATTAGAACGAGCTCTCTCTATTCATCTCCAGGGGGTAAAGGGGTTGATCTGGCATTGGGCATTAGAACGAGCTCTCTCTATTCATTTCCAGGGGGTAAAGGGGTTGATCTGGCATTGGGCATTAGAACGAGCTCTCTCGATTCATCTCCAGGGGGTAAAGGGGTTGATCTGGCATTGGGCATTAGAACGAGCTCTCTCTATTCATCTCCAAGGGGGTAAAGGGGTAGATCTGGCATTGGGCATTAGAACACTCTCTCTCTATTCATCTCCAAGGGGGTAAAGGGGTTGATCTGGCATTGGGCATTAGAACGAGCTCTCTCTATTCATCTCCAAGGGGGTAAAGGGGTTGATCTGGCATTGGGCATTAGAACGAGCTCTCTCTATTCATCTCCAAGGGGGTAAAGGGGTTGATCTGGCATTGGGCATTAGACCGAGCTCTCTCTATTCATCTCCAAGGGGGTAAAGGGGTTTATCTGGCATTGGGCATTAGAACGAGCTCTCTCTATTCATCTCCCAGGGGGTAAAGGGGTTGATCTGGCATTGGGCATTAGAACGAGCTCTCTCTATTCATCTCCAAGGGGGTAAAGGGGTTGATCTGGCATTGGGCATTAGAACGAGCTCTCTCTATTCATCTCCAAGGGGGTAAAGTGGTTGATCTGGCATTGGGCATTAGAACGAGCTCTCTCTATTCATCTCCAGGGGGTAAAGGGGTTGATCTGGCATTGGGCATTAGAACGAGCTCTCTCTATTCATTTCCAGGGGGTAAAGGGGTTGATCTGGCATTGGGCATTAGAACGAGCTCTCTCGATTCATCTCCAGGGGGTAAAGGGGTTGATCTGGCATTGGGCATTAGAACGAGCTCTCTCTATTCATCTCCAAGGGGGTAAAGGGGTAGATCTGGCATTGGGCATTAGAACACTCTCTCTCTATTAATCTCCAAGAGGGTAAAGGGGTTGATCTGGCATTGGGCATTAGAACGAGCTCTCTCTATTCATCTCCAAGGGGGTAAAGGGGTTGATCTGGCATTGGGCATTAGAACGAGCTCTCTCTACTCATCTCCAAGGGGGTAAAGGGGTTGATCTGGCATTGGGCATTAGACCGAGCTCTCTCTATTCATCTCCAAGGGGGTAAAGGGGTTTATCTGGCATTGGGCATTAGAACGAGCTCTCTCTATTCATCTCCAAGGGGGTAAAGGGGTTGATCTGGCATTGGGCATTAGAATGAGCTCTCTCTATTCATTTCCAGGGGGTAAAGGGGTTGATCTGGCATTGGGCATTAGAACGAGCTCTCTTGATTCATCTCCAGGGGGTAAAGGGGTTGATCTGGCATTGGGCATTAGAACGAACTCTCTCTATTCATCTCCAAGGGGGTAAAGGGGTTTATCTGGCATTGGGCATTAGAACGAGCTCTCTCTATTCATCTCCAAGGGGGTAAAGGGGTTGATCTGGCATTGGGCATTAGAACGAGCTCTCTCTATTCATCTCCAAGGGGGTAAAGGGGTTGATCTGGCATTGGGCATTAGAACGAGCTCTCTCTATTCATTTCCAGGGGTTAAAGGGGTCGATCTGGCATTGGGCATTAGAACGAGCTCTCTCTATTCATCTCCAGGGGGTAAAGGGGTTGATCTGGCATTGGGCATTAGAACGAGCTCTCTCTATTCATCTCCAAGGGGGTAAAGGGGTTGATCTGGCATTGGGCATTAGAACGAGCTCTCTCTATTCATCTCCAGGGGGTAAAGGGGTTGATCTGGCATTGGGCATTAGAACGAGCTCTCTCTATTCATCTCCAGGAGATAAAGGGGTTGATCTGGCATTGGGCATTAGAACGAGCTCTCTCTATTCATCTCCAGGGGGTAAAGGAAGGGACAATGGACTAAACGGGTGAGAGGAGCGAGGGGTGAAGGGATAAGAGAGAGAGGTAAGACAATAAAAGCTTTTTCTTTGCGAAACCTGCAATTAGGAAGACAATGGGCACTGTTAACAATATGTTTATCTTTCATTTGCTGTATTGGACTTGTTAATGTGTGAAAGTTTAAAATGTCCCAAAAATATTTTGAATATCCCACGCTTCCTTTTCAGCGGAATGTGGGTGGGGAGGGGGGGGGGGATAGCGGAACCCCTAGCCATATAAGCACGGATCAGATACAACAGCCGACATGAGACAAGACAAAGCTAGCCAGCTTTAGAATATTACGTTGCAGAACAGCTGACTGGAGGCCGGGCATTCAGATCAAATAGTGAATTCCCTGACGAAGGCCTTGCAGCCGAAATGCGTTTTTAAACTTTGCTTCCATTGAACATGCAATACAAATAAAGGCATTTTAATCAATGGTCTTCCTTTGTTTTTGAAGACGAGATGCGCAGTTGAGATTAAGGACCCTGGGACTATACACCTCTCTCTGCAACTGGATCCTGGACTTCTTGATGGCCCGCCCCCAGGTGGTAAGGGTAGGTAACAACACATCTGCCACGCTGATCCTCAACACGGGGGTAAAGGGGGTCCCTCAGGGGTGCGTGCTCAGTCCCTCCTGTAATCCCTGTTCACTCATTACTGCATGGTCAGGCACAACTCCAACACCATCATTAAGTTTGCAGACGACACAACAGTGGTAGGCCTGATCACCAACAACAATGAGACAGCCTATAGGGAGGAGGTCAGAGACCTGACTGTGTGGTGCCAGGACAACAACCTCTCCCTCAATGTGATCAAGACAAAAGAGATGATTGTGGACTACAGGAAAAAGAGGACAGAGCACTCCCCCATTCTCATCGACAGGGCTGCAGTGGAGCAGGTTGAGAGCTTCAGCTTCAAACTCCAGAAACCCTAGTCATAGATTGTTCACTCTGAAACTGCATGGCAAGCGCTAACTTAGCGCCAAGTCTAGGTTAAAAAAGCTTCTTAACAACTTACCCCAAGCCATTAGACTCCTGAAGAGCTAATCAATTGGCTACCCAGAGTATTTGCATTGCCCCCCCCCCCTTTACGCTGCTGCTACTCTCTGTTTATTATCTATGCATAGCCACTTTACCTCTACCTACATGTATGTATTACCTAAACTAACCAGTGCCCACGCACATTGACTCTGTACCGGTAACCCTGTATATAGCCTCCACATTGACTCTGTACTGGTACCCCCTGTATTTAGCCTCCACATTGACTCTGTACCGGTACCACCTGTATATAGCCTCCACATTGACTCTGTACCGGTACCACCTGTATATAGCCTCCACATTGACTCTGTACCGGTACCACCTGTATGTAGCCTCCACATTGACTCTGTACCGGTACCACCTGTATATAGCCTCCATATTGACTCTGTACCGGTACCTCATGTATATAGCCTCCACAATGACTCTGTACCGGTACCACCTGTATGTAGCCTCCACATTGACTCTGTACCGGTACCACCTGTATATAGCCTCCATATTGACTCTGTACCGGTACCACCTGTATATAGCCTCCACATTGACTCTGTACCGGTACCTCCTGTATATAGCCTCCATATTGACTCTGTACCGGTACCTCCTGTATATAGCCTCCACATTGACTCTGTACCGGTACCACCTGTATGTAGCCTCCAAATTGACTCTGTACCGGTACCTCCTGTATATAGCCTCCATATTGACTCTGTACCGGTACCTCCTGTATATAGCCTCCATATTGACTCTGTACCGGTACCACCTGTATGTAGCCTCCATATTGATTCTGTACCTGTACCACCTGTATATAGCCTCCACATTGACTCTGTACCGGTACCTCCTGTATATAGCCTCCATATTGACTCTGTACCGGTACCTCCTGTATATAGCCTCCATATTGACTCTGTACCGGTACCACCTGTATGTAGCCTCCACATTGACTCTGTACCGGTACCACCTGTATATAGCCTCCACATTGACTCTGTACCGGTACCACCTGTATGTAGCCTCCACATTGACTCTGTACCGGTACCTCCTGTATATAGCCTCCATATTGACTCTGTACCGGTACCTCCTGTATATAGCCTCCACATAGACTCTGTACCGGTACCACCTGTATATAGCCTCCACATTGACTCTGTACCGGTACCACCTGTATGTAGCCTCCACATTGACTCTGTACCGGTACCACCTGTATATAGCCTCCACATTGACTCTGTACCGGTACCTCCTGTATATAGCCTCCATATTGACTCTGTACCGGTACCTCCTGTATATAGCCTCCACATAGACTCTGTACCGGTACCACCTGTATATAGCCTCCACATTGACTCTGTACCGGTACCACCTGTATGTAGCCTCCACATTGACTCTGTACCGGTACCACCTGTATATAGCCTCCACATTGACTCTGTACCGGTACCTCCTGAATATAGCCTCCACATTGACTCTGTACCGGTACCACCTGATATAGCCTCCACATTGACTCTGTACCGGTACCACCTGTATGTAGCCTCCACATTGACTCTGTACCGGTACCACCTGTATGTAGCCTCCACATTGACTCTGTACCGGTTACCACCTGTATATAGCCTCCATATTGACTCTGTACCGGTACCACCTGTATATAGCCTCCACATTGACTCTGTACCGGTACCACCTGTATATAGCCTCCACATTGACTCTGTACCGGTACCTCCTGTATATAGCCTCCATATTGACTCTGTACCGGTACCTCCTGTATATAGCCTCCATATTGACTCTGTACCGTACCACCTGTATGTAGCCTCCACATTGACTCTGTACCGGTACCACCTGTATATAGCCTCCACATTGACTCTGTACCGGTACCACCTGTATGTAGCCTCCACATTGACTCTGTACCGGTACCTCCTGTATATAGCCTCCATATTGACTCTGTACCGGTACCTCCTGTATATAGCCTCCACATTGACTCTGTACCGGTACCACCTGTATATAGCCTCCACATTGACTCTGTACCGGTACCACCTGTATGTAGCCTCCACATTGACTCTGTACCGGTACCACCTGTATGTAGTCTCCACATTGAATCTGTACCGGTACCACCTGTATATAGCCTCCATATTGACTCTGTACCGGTACCACCTGTATATAGCCTCCACATTGACTCTGTACCGGTACCACCTGTATATAGCCTCCACATTGACTCTGTACTGGTACCACCTGTATATAGCCTCCATATTGACTCTGTACCGGTACCACCTGTATGTAGCCTCCACATTGACTCTGTACCGGTACCACCTGTATATAGCCTCCACATTGACTCTGTACCGGTACCACCTGTATGTAGCCTCCACATTGACTCTGTACCGGTACCACCTTTATATAGCCTCCACATTGACTCTGTACCGGTACCACCTGTATATAGCCTCCACATTGACTCTGTACCGGTACCACCTGTATGTAGCCTCCACATTGACTCTGTACTGGTACCACCTATATATAGCCTCCACATTGACTCTGTACTGGTACCACCTTTATATAGCCTCCACATTGACTCTGTACTGTACCCCCTGTATATAGCCTCCACATTGACTCTGTACCGGTACCACCTTTATATAGCCTCCACATTGACTCTGTACTGG
Organism: Oncorhynchus kisutch; assembly: GCF_002021735.2. Lineage (NCBI taxonomy): Eukaryota > Metazoa > Chordata > Actinopteri > Salmoniformes > Salmonidae > Oncorhynchus > Oncorhynchus kisutch. Next base: position 33,872,718 of record NC_034203.2, on the reverse strand, counting down.
TACCCCCCTGTATATAGCCTCCACATTGACTCTGTACCGGTACCACCTTTATATAGCCTCCACATTGACTCTGTACTGGTACCACCTGTATATAGCCTCCATATTGACTCTGTACCGGCACCCCCTGTATATAGCCTCCACATTGACTCTGTACCGGTACCACCTTTATATAGCCTCCACATTGACTCTGTACTGGTATCCCCTGTATATAGCCTCCACATTGACTCTGTACCGGTACCACCTTTATATAGCCTCCACATTGACTCTGTACTGGTACCCCCTGTATATAGCGTCCACATTGACTCTGTACCGGTACCCCCTGTATGTAGCCTCCATATGACTCTGTACCGGTACCCCCTGTATGTAGCCTTCCACATTGACTCTGTACTGGTACCCCCTGTATATAGCGTCCACATTGACTCGTGTACCGGTACCCCCTGTATGTAGCCTCCATATTGACTCTGTACGGTACCCACTGTATGTAGCCTCCATATTGACTCTGTACCGGTACCCTGTAATTAGCCTCCATATTGACTCTTGTACCGGTACCTCCTGTATATAGCCTCCACATAGACTCTGTACCGGTACCACATCTGTATATAGCCCTCCACCATTGACTCTGTACCGGTACCCTACCTGTATGTAGCCTCCACATTGGACATCTGTACCGGTACCACCTGTATATAGCCTCCACCATTGACTCTGTACCCGGTACCTTCCTGAATATAGCCTCCACATTGACTCTGTACCGGTACCGACCTGTATATAGCCTCCACATTGCACTCGTGTACCGGTAACCACCTGTATGTAGCCTCCACATTGACTCTGTACCGGTACCACCTGTATGTAGCCTCCACCATTGACTCTGTACCGGTACCACCTGTATATAGCCTCCATATTGACTCTGTACCGGTACCACCTGTATATAGCCTCCACATTGACTCTGTACCGTACCACCTGTATATAGCCTCCACATTGACTCTGTACCCGGTACCCTCCTGTATATAGCCTCCATATTGACTCTGTACCGGTACCTCCTGTATATAGCCTCCATATTGACTCTGTGTACCGGTACCACCTGTATGTAGCCTCCACATTGACTCTGTACCGGTACCACCTGTATATAGCCATCCACATTGACTCTGTACCGGTACCCACCTGTATAGTAGCCTCCACATTGACTCTGTAACCGGGATCCGACATCCTGTATATAGCCTCCATATTGACTCTGTACCGTGTACCTCCTGTATATAGCCTCCATATTGACTCTGTACAGGTACCACCTGTATGTAGCCTCCACATTGACTCTGTACCGGTACCACCTGTATATAGCCTCCACATTGACTCTGTACCTGGTACCACCTGTAATGTACCTCCACATTGACTCTGTACCGTACCGTCCTGTAGATAGCCTCCATATTGACTCTGTAACCGGTACCCCTCCTGTATATAGCCTCCACATTGACTCTGTACCGGTAACAACCTGTATATAGCCTCCACATTGACTCTGTACCGGTACCAACCTGTATGTAGCCTCCACATTGACTCTGTACCGGTACCACCTGTATAGCCTCCACATTGACTCTGTACCGGTACCTCCTGTATATAGCCTACACATTGACTCTGTACCGTACCACCTGTATATAGCCTCCACATTGACTCTGTACCGGTACCACCTGTATGTTAGCCTCCACATTGACTCTGTAACCGGTACCACCTGTATGTAGTCTCCACATTGACTCTGTACCGGTACCACCTGTATATAGCCTCCATATTGACTCTGTACCGGTACCCACCTGTATATAGCCTCCACAATTGACTCTGTACCGGTACCCACCTGTATATAGCCTCCACATTGACTTCTGTACTGGTACCACCTGTATATAGCCTCCATATTGAACTCTGTACCGGTACCCACCTTAATGTAAGCCTCCACATTGACTCTGTACCGGTACCCAACCTGTATATAGCCTCCACATTGACTCTGTACCGGTACCAACCTGTATGTAGCCTCCACATTGACTCTGTAACCGGTACCACCTTTATATAGCCATCCACATTGACTCTGTAACCGGTACCCGGAACCTGTATATAGCCTCCACATTGAACTCTGTAACGGTACCCACCTGTATGTAGCCTCCACATTGACTCTGTACTGGTACCCACTATATATAGCCTTCCACATTGACTCTGTACTGGTACCAACCTTTAATATAGCCTCCACATTGACTCTGTAACTGGTACCCCCTGTATATAGCCTCCACATTGACTCTGTACCGGTACAACCTTTATATAGCCTCCACATTGACTCTGTACTGGTACCCCACCCTGTATATAGCCCTCCACATTGACTCTGTACCGTACCAACCTTTATATAGCCTCCACATTGACTCTGTACTGGTACCACCTGTATATAGCCTCACATATTGACTCTGTACCGGCACCCCCTGTATATAGCCTCGCACTTGACTCTGTACCGGTAACCCACCTTAATATAGCCTCCACATTGACTCTGTACTGTATCCCCTGTATATAGCCTCCACATGACTCTGTACCGGTACCCACCTTTATATATCCTCCCCATTGACTCTGTACTGGTACCAACCAGGGACCCCTGTATATAGCGTCCACATTGACGCTGTACGCGGTACCCCCCCTGTATGTAGCCTCCATATTGACTCTGTACCGGTACCCCCTTATGTAGCCTCCACATTGACTCTGTAACTGGTACCCCCGGTATATAGCGTCCACATTGACTCTGTAACCGGTACCCCCCTGTATGTAGCCTCCATATTGACTCTGTACCGGTACCCCCAACCCTGTATGTAGCCTCCATATTGACTCTGTACCGGTACCACCCTGTATGTAGCCCTCCACATGGACTCTGTACCGGTACCACCTGTATATAGCCTCCACATTGACTCTGTACGGTACCACCTGTATGTAGCCTCCACATTGACTCTGTACCGGTACCACCTGTATATAGCCTCCACATTGACTCTGTACCGGTACCTCCTGTGTATAGCCTCCACATTGACTCTGTACCGGTACCACCTGTATATAGCCTCCACATTGACTCTGTACCGGTACCACCTGTATGTAGCCTCCACATTGACTCTGTACCGGTACCACCTGTATGTAGTCTCCACATTGACTCTGTACCGGTACCACCTGTATATAGCCTCCACATTGACTCTGTAACGTGGTACCACCTGTATATAGCCTCCACATTGACTCTGTACCGGTACACACTGTATGTAGCCTCCACATTGACTCTGTACCGGTACCACCTTTATATAGCCTCCACATTGATCTGTACCGGTACCACCTGTATATAGCCTCCACATTGACTCTGTACCGGTACACCTGTATGTAGCCTCCACATTGACTCTGTACTGGTACCACCTATATATAGCCTCCACATTGACTCTGTACTGGTACCACCCTTATATAGCCTCCACATTGACTCTGTACTGGTACCCCCTGTATATAGCCTCCACATTGACTCTGTACCGGTACCACCTTATATAGCCTCCACATTGACTCTGTACTGGTACCCCCTGTATAGCCTCCACATTGACTCTGTACCGGTACCACCTTTATATAGCCTCCACATTGACTCTGTACTGGTACCACCTGTATATAGCCTCCATATTGACTCTGTAACGGCACCCCCTGTATATAGCCTCCACATTGACTCTGTACCGGTACCACCTTTATATAGCCTCCACATTGACTCTGTACTGGTATCCCCTGTATATAGCCTCCACATGACTCTGACCGGTACCACCTTATATAGCCTCCACATTGACTCTGTACTGGTACCCCCTGTATATAGCGTCCACATTGACTCTGTACGGTACCCCCTGTATGTAGCCTCCATATTGACTCTGTACCGGTACCCCCTGTATGTAGCCTCCACATTGACTCTGTACCGGTACCCTGTATATAGGCGTCCACATTGACTCTGTACCGGTACCCCCTGTATGTAGCCTCCATATTGACTCTGTACCGGTACCCCCTGTATGTAGCCTCCATATTGACTCTGTACCGGTACCCCTGTATGTAGCCTCCACATTGACTCTGTACCGGTGGTACACCTGTATATAGCCTCCACATTGACTCTGTACCGGTACCACCTATGTAGCCTCCACATTGACTCTGTACCGGTACCACCTGTATATAGCCTCCACATTGACTCTGTACGGGTACCTCCTGTATATAGCCTCCACATTGACTCTGTACCGGTACCACCTGTATATAGCCTCCACATGACTCTGTACCGGTACCACCTGTATGTAGCCTCCACATTGACTCTGTACCGGTACCCACCTGTATGTAGTCTCCACATTGACTCTGTACCGGTACCACCTGTATATAGCCTCCATATTGACTCTGTACTGGTACCCCCTGTATATAGCCTCCACATTGACTCTGTACTGGTACCCCCTGTATATAGCCTCCACATTGACTCTGTACTATGGGTACCCACCCCCTGTATATAGCCTCCATATTGACTCTGTACTGGTACCCCCTGTATATAGCCTCCATATTGACTCTGTACTGGTACCCCCTGTATATAGCCTCCACATTGACTCTGTACTGGTACCCCCTGTATATAGCCTCCACATTGACTCTGTACTGGTATAGCCTCGTTACTGTTATTTTACTGCTGCTCTTTTATTATTATTATTAGTTTAAACCTGCATTGTTGATTAAGGCCTTGTAAGTAAGCATTTCACTGTAAGGTGTTCTATTCGGAGCATGTGACGAATTTGAGTTGATTTGACTGTTTTTACAGTAACGGTGTCTCTTTACAATGATGAAACTTTGAAACAAAGTTGCCACTTGTAGCAAGGTGTTTTATTAAACAAGTATCATGAAATACATGCACCAGAAATAGGCCTCACTTTGACTTGTCTGATAAATATCAGCAAGCTAGGCTAGGTAGCTGCAGCAAAAAAGCTTTCATATTGGCGAAACGGATCCGTCTCATCTCAATTTAGACTAACAGGGACTGACAGGCTGTTTCACGCGTGATTTGTCATTCTACCCCTCTCTCTCTTTCTCTCACAAAAAAAGAAGGGAATAAAGGGGAAATTTGAAGGGAAGGGGTAAGGGGGAAAGAGGAAAGGAAAGAGAGTTAAGAAGGAGAAAGGCTAGGGAGTGAGGAAAGGAAAGAGAGTTGAGAAGGAGAAAGGCTAGGGAGTGAGGAAAGGAGCGTGAGGTGAGAAGGAGAAAGGCTAGGGAGTGAGGAAAGAGAGAGAGGTGAGAAGGAGAAAGGCTAGGGAGTGAGGAAAGGAGAGAGAGGTGAGAAGGAGAAAGGCTAGGGAGTGAGGAAATGAGAGAGAGGTGAGAAGGAGAAAGGCTAGGGAGTGAGGAAATGAGAGAGAAGTGAGAATGAGAAAGGCTAGGGAGTGAGGAAATGAGAGAGAGGTGAGAAGGAGAAAGGCTAGGGAGTGAGGAAATGAGAGAGAGGTGAGAATGAGAAAGGCTAGGGAGTGAGGAAATGAGAGAGAGATGTGAGAAGGAGAAAGGCTAAGGAGTGAGGAAATGAGAGAGAGAGGTGAGAAGGAGAAAGGCTAGGGTGTGAGGAAATGAGAGAGAGATGTGAGAAGGAGAAAGCTAGGGAGTGAGGAAAGGAGAGAGATGTGAGAAGGAGAAAGGATAGGGAGTGAGGAAATGAGAGAGATGTGAGAAGGAGAAAGGCTAGGAAGTTAAAAAAGGGGGATGAGGGTTGAGGTGGATGAGGGTTGAGGTGGATGAGAGAGGTAAGAGAGGAAATACCAACGTACAGGAGGACAGGGGCACTGATATGGACTTAACAAGCTCTCTCCTTCTCTTCCTCACTAACATACAGAAGGCTACAACTTTAATACAAATATTTACTGTCTAAGCAAATTCCAATTGCACCATCATGTATGATGCTTTCAAAAACAAGGATTTAAATGTAATAATCCTTTGCATAACACATTCTCGGCTTCTCTTACCCATGTGGTATAATGGTGTGTGTCTGTCTTACCCATGTAGTATAAGGGTGTGTGTCTGTCTTACCCGTGTGGTATAATGGTGTGTGTCTGTCTTACCCATGTGGTATACGGGTGTGTGTCTGTCTTACCTGTGTGGTATAATGGTGTGTGTCTGTCTTACCCGTGTGGTATAATGGTGTGTGTCTGTCTTACCTGTGTGGTATAATGGTGTGTGTCTGTCTTACCCGTGTGGTATAATGGTGTGTGTCTGTCTTACCCGTGTGGTATAATGGTGTGTGTCTGTCTTACCTGTGTGGTATAATGGTGTGTGTCTTTCCCGTGTTGTATAATGGTGTGTGTCTGTCTTACCCGTGTGGTATAATGGTGTGTGTCTGTCTTACCCGTGTGGTATAATGGTGTGTGTCTGTCTTACCCGTGTGGTATAAGGGTGTGTGTCTGTCTTACCCGTGTGGTATAATGGTGTGTGTCTGTCTTACCCGTGTTGTATAATGTTATGTGTCTGTCTTACCTGTGTGGTATAATGGTGTGTGTCTGTCTTACCCGTGTGGTATAATGGTGTGTGTCTGTCTTACCTGTGTGGTGTATGCTGCCTCAGGGTCATCCTCCAGTACTCGTGACAGGCCGAAGTCAGACACCTTACACACCAGGTTGCTGTTGACCAAGATGTTGCGTGCGGCCAGGTCTCGGTGGACGTAGCTCATGTCAGACAGGTACTTCATGCCCGACGCAATGCCCCGCAGCATACCCACCAGCTGGATCACTGTGAACTGACCGTCGTGTTTCTATTGGAAAGAGGGAGAGGGAGAGACAGAGAGAAAGAGGGGTGGGGGAGAAATGGAGAGATAGAGAGAGAGAGAGAGAGAGAGAGAGAGAGAGAGAGAGAGAGAGAGAGATGTTCGCTGTTGTATGTTCTGTCGGTGTTGTCACCATCAGCCCAACAACAATTCACCCTTGGGGAACAATAACGTTTATTGAATTGGCTTGAATTTCATTGAACACACATATGCACATTGTGTTACCACCACAGCAGTCCTGCTCTGTGAATAACACCCCCAGCCTGACTCTATCTCATAAATCCTTCTCCACAGTTCCTCTACTAATATACAGCAGGCTGTATCACTGAGAACAGATCACCACTGTTACCACTCTCATTACCGCAATACAGATACAGTTCTCTTTAAGTGGAGCCCATTCCCCTCCACGATAATCTGGCTAAATGATGATGAAAACTGACAGGGAAGAGAAAGAAGACTGCTCTCTCAAAACACACACACACACACACACACACACACACACACACACACACACACACACACACACACACACACACACACACACACACACACACACACACACACACACACACACACACACACACACACACACACACACACACACACACACAGACACAGACACAGACACAGACACAGACACAGACACACACACACACACACATACACACACACACGCGCGCGTTGGCGATGTTTGATCTGGGTAGTGAGCATAATGACTGTCATAAAAAGCCAATATAATTCTGAGATCAGTTTTATGGGTAATAGGCTAAACACAGAGTTACATGGGTTTTATTAGACTCCAGATCAATGAAGAAGCACTGGTCACAAAAACAATGCATCTCTCTCTCTCTCTCTCTCTCTTTCATTCTATTTCACTTTCACCCTTCTCCCTCTCTCTCTTTCATTCTATTTCACCCCTCTCTCCCTCTCTCTTTCTTATTGTCTCTCTCACCCCATTTCTTTCTCCTCCCTCTGTCTCCCTCCCTTCCACTCTCCAACCCCCACTCCCCCCTTCTCTCTCAAATCCCTTACTGGAAGTGCTATAAGGAGATTGTTAAAGGAGGAAGTCTGTGGGTTAGAGAGACAGAGCAATCAATCAGCATTTCACAAAACAAGATCTAATTAACTTGCTCCACAGCTGCTGAAACACCGGTAGAGGAGATACACTACCAGTCCATTGTTTTACAACACCTACTCATCAAAGGGTTTTTCATCATTTTGACTATTTTCTACATTATAGAATAATAATGAAGGCATCAAAACGATAAAAGAACACATGGAATCATGTAGTAACCAAAAAGTGTTCAACAAATCAAAATATATTTTATATTTGAGATTCTTCAAAGTAGCCACCCTTTGCCTTAATGACAGCTTTGCACACTCTTGGCATTTTCTCAACCAGCTTGAAGGGTTTGCCACATGTTGGCTGCTTTTCCTTCACTCTGCGGTCCGACTCATCACAAACCATCTCAATTTGGTTGAGGTCAGGTGATTGTGGAAGTCAGGTCATCTGATGCAGCACTCCATCACTCTCCTTCTTGGTAAAATAGCCCTTACACAGCCTGGAGGTGTGTAAGACACGGCGGTTGGAACCACAAATCTCCAATTTGGACTTCAGACCGAAGGACAAATTTCCACCGGTCTAATGACCATTGCTCATGTTTCTTGGCCCAAACAAGTCTCTTCTTCTTATTGGTGTTCTTTTAGTACTGGTTTCTTTGCAGCAATTGGACCATGAAGGCCTGATTCACACAGTCTCCTCTGAACAGTTGATGTTGAGATGTGTCTGTTACTTGAACTCTGTGAAGCATTTATTTGGGCTGCAATTTCTGAGGCTGGTAACTCTAATGAACTTATCCTGTGCAGCAGAGGTAACTCTGGGTCTTCCTTTCCTGTGGGTGGTCCTCATGAGAGCCAGTTTAATCATAGAGCTTGATGGTTTTTGCGACTGCGCTTGAAGAAACGTTCAAAGTTCTTGAAATGTTCCGTATTGACTGCCTTCATGTCTTAAAGTAATGATGGACTGTCATTTCTCTTTGCTTATTTGAGCTGTTCTTGCCATAATATGGACTTGGTATTTTACCAAATAGGGCTCTCTTCTGTATACCACCCAACTTGTCACAACACAAATGATTGGCTAAAAGGCATTAAGAAGGAATGAAATTCCACAAATATACCTTTAAGAAGGCACACCTGTTAATTGACATGCATTCCAGGTGACTACCTCATGAAGCTGGTTGAGAGAATGCCACTGGTGTGCAAAGCTGTCATCAAGTCAAAGAGCGGCTATTTGAAGAATCTTAAATATTGTCACGCCCTGGTCAAAGTATTTTGTGTTTATCTTTATGTATTTGGTCAGGCCAGGGTGTGGCATGGGGTTTTTGTAATTGTGGTGTGTTTGTCTTGGGGTTTTGGTGGTGGTATTGGGATTGTTGCTTAGTGGGTTATCTAGCAAAGTCTATGGCTGTCTGGAGTGGTTCTCAATCAGAGGCAGGTGCTTATCCTTGTCTCTGATTGGGAACCATATTTAGGCAGCCATATTCTTTGAGTTTGTCGTGGGTGATTGTCCTTAGTGTTCTATGTGTACTCTCGGTTAGTTTGCACCAGATAGGCTGTTTCGGTTTCGTTTATTGTTTTTGTAGTGTTCGTGTAAGTTCGTGTTTCTTTGTTTCATTAAATATGAATCTCAATCAACACGCTGCGTTTTGGTTCGATCCTTGTTCTACCTCTTCGTCAGAGGAGGATATAGAAGAAAACTGTAACAAATATAAAATATATTTTGATTTGTTTTCCACTTTTCTGGTTACTACATGATTCCATATGTGTTATTTCATAGTTGTGATGTCTTCACTATTATTCTACAATGGAGAAAGTAGTAAAAATAAAGAAAAACCCTTGAATGAGTAGGTGTTCTAAAACTTTTGACCGGTAGTGTAGATGGATATTGCTCTGAGAATGAGAGAGAACTGGTGTGTATGTGTGTGTCTGTGTGCGTGCTTGTGTGTATGCATGCCTTTGTGTGTGTATGTGTGTGCATGTGTGTATTGTGTGTTTGTGGTAGAACAGGAGATGACGTGGGTGGATATTGCTGTGAGATAACGTAAGCTAGCTATAACAGGATTACGGTCTAGTGGATGGATATAGGAGTGGGGAGGTGGACATAACACTCAGGGTTATCTGCTGGTTCAGCAGTTCTGTCAGAACTGAAAAGACTCTGAACTGAATGAGGAACTAGTAGTTTCTCTACAATCACTTTCTATTACTTTCCATCCCTGTTTCAATCAGGAGAGATCTTCAAATACTATGGAGCAGCACAAGCTTCAGACTGTCTTAATATACAGGCAGAATGACTAAGTGGGTAGAGAGAGTGTGAGTGAGTGAGTGAGTGAGTGTGGAACAAACTAGATAAATTCAATAAAATGTATTTATAAAGCACTTTTTAGATCAGCAGAAGTCAAAGTGCTTATTCGGAAACCCAGTCTAAAACCCCAACTAACCTTGAGAAAGGTATCTAGGGATCCATTCTCCATAAATTCTGTGATGATCATCACTGGCTTACCTGAGAAGAGAAAGAACAACACATTACATTAATGCACAGAACACAATACATATATTCTGGTTTATCTGAGGACACAGAACAATACAGAACAACACAGAACACAATACATATACAGTGGGACAAAAAAGTATTTAGTCAGCCACCCATTGTGCAAGTTCTCCCACTTAAAAAGATGAGAGAGGCCTGTAATTTTCATCATAGGTACACTTCAACTATGACAGACAAAGTGAGAGAAAAAAATCCAGAAAATCACATTTTAGGAATTCTCATGAATTTATTTTGCAAATTATGGTGGAAAATAAGTATTTGGTCAATAACAAAAGTTTATCTCAATACTTTGTTATATACCCTTTGTTGGCAATGACAGAGGTCAAATGTTTTCTGTTGTCACGCCCTGGTCGAAGTATTATTGTGTTTGTCTTTATTTATTTGGTCAGGCCGGGGTGTGACATGGGTTTATGGTGGTGTGTTTTGTCTTGGGGTTTTGTTAGTTATTGGGTGTGTGGCTTAGTGGAGGTATCTAGCAAAGTCTATGGCTGTCTGGAGTGGTTCTCAGTCAGAGGCAGGTGTTTATCGTTGTCTCTGATTGGGAACCATATTTAGGCAGCCATTTTCTTTGAGTGTTTTGTGGGTGATTGTTCCTGTCTCCGTACCAGATAGGACTGTTTCGGTTTTCACATTTCATTATTTCGTAGTTTCTTCATGTATAGTTTTTTCCTTCATTAAAATAACATGAATCATCACAACGCTGCATTTTGGTCCGACTCTCCTTCACCACAAGAAAGCCGTTACAGAATCACCCACCACAACAAGACCAAGCAGCGTGTCAACAGGCAGGAGCCGCAGGAGAAGCAACAAAGGCAGCAACAGCGGCGCAATGAGGATTGGACATGGGACGATATATTGGATGGCAAGGGTTGCTACACATGGGAGGAGATCCTGGCGGGAAGGGATCGCCTTCCATGGGAACAGGTGGAGGCAGCGAGGAGAGCAGAGGCGCCGGAGAGAGGAGCCGTCGATATGAGGGAACACGGTTGGCAAGGAAGCCCGGGAGTCAGCCCCAAAAATGTCTTGGGGGGGGGGGCTCACAGGGAGTATGGCTACGCCAGGTAGGAGACCTGCGCAAACTCCATGTGCTTACCGGGGGGCTAGAGAGACCGGGCAGGCACCGTGTTATGCAGTGGTGCGCACGGTGTCCCCAGTGCGGGTGCATAGCCCGGTGCGGTATATTCCAGCTCCTCGTATCGGCCGGGCTAGAGTGGGCATCGAGCCAGGTAAGGTTGGGCAGGCTTGGTGCTCAAGAGCTCCAGTGCGCCTGCACGGTCCGTTCTATCCAGTACCACCTTCACGCACCAGCCCTCCGGTGCATGTTCTCGGCCCAGTACCACCAGTGCCAGCACCACGCGTCAGGCCTACAGTGCGCCTCGCCTCTCCAGCGCTGCCGGAGTCTCCCGCCTATCTAGCGCTGTCAGAGCTTTCCTCCTCTACAGCGCTGCTGGAGTCTCCTGCCTGTTCAGCGCAGCCAGAGCTGCCAGCCTGCATGGAGCAGCCAGAGCTGCCAGCCTGCATGGAGCAGCCAGAGCTGCCAGCCTGCATGGAGCAGCCAGAGCTGCCAGCCTGCATGAAGCAGCCAGAGCTGCCAGTCTGCATGGAGCAGCCAGAGCCGCCAGTCTGCATGGAGCAGCCAGAGATGCCAGTCTGCATGGAGCAGCCAGAGCTGTCAGTCTACATGGAGAAGCCAGAGCTGCCAGTCTGCATGAAGCAGCCAGTCTGCATGGAGCAGCCAGAGCTGTCAGTCTCCATGAAGCAGCCAGAGCTGCCAGTCTGCATGGAGCAGCCAGAGCTGTCTGTCTGCATGAAGCAGCCAGAGATGCCAGTCAGCATGGAGCAGCCAGAGCTGTCAGTCTGCAAGGAGCTGCCAGTCTGCAAGGAGCTGCCAGTTAGCAAGGAGCTGCCAGTCTGCAAGGAGCTGCCAGTCTGCAAGGATCTGCCAGTCTGCAAGGAGATGCCAGTCTGCAAGGAGCTGCCAGTCAGCAAGGAGCTGTCAGTCTGCAAGGAGCTGCCAGTCTGTAAGGACCTGCCAGTCTGCAAGGAGCTGGCAGTCTGCACGGAGCCGCCAGAGCTGCCAGTCTGTAAGAAGCCGCCAGAGCTGTCAGCCTACATGGAGCAGCCAGAGCCGCCAGTCAGCGTGGAGCAGCCAGAGCCGCCAGTCAGCATGGAGCAGCCAGATCCGTCAGTCTGCCAGGATCCACCAGTCAGCCAGACTCTTCCAGATCTGCCAGTCAGCCAGACTCTTCCAGATCTGCCAGTCAGCCAGACTCTTCCAGATCTGCCAGTCAGCCAGACTCTTCCAGATCCGCCAGTCAGCCAGACTCTTCCAGATCCGCCAGTCAACCAGACTCTTCCAGATCTGCTAGTCAACCAGACTCTTCCAGATCCGCCAGTCAACCAGACTCTTCCAGATCCGCCAGTCAACCAGACTCTTCCAGATCCGCCAGTCAACCAGACTCTTCCAGATCCGCCAGTCAGCCGGGATCTGCCAGAACCGCCAGCCAGCCAGGATCTGCCGGATCCAGCTACCTGCCTGAGCTTCCTCTCAGTGCTGAGCTTCCTCTCGGTGCTGAGCTTCCTCTCGGTGCTGAGCTTCCTCTCGGTGCTGAGCTTCCTCTCGGTGCTGAGCTTCCCCTCAGTGCTGAGCTTCCCCTCAGTCCCGAGCTTCCCCTCAGTCCCGAGCTTCCCCTCAGTCCCGAGCTTCCCCTCAGTCCCAAGCTTCCCCTCAGTCCCGAGCTGCCCCTCAGTCCCGATCTGCTCCTCAGTCCAGTGGGGTTCTGGGTGAGGACTACTAGGCCATGGTCGGCGGCGAGGGTGGACTATCCACGGACGCGAGGAGGAGGGACTAAGACATTGATTGAGTGGGGTCCATGTCCCGCGCCGGAGCCGCCACCATGGACAGACGCCCACCCGGACCCTCCCTATTGTTTTGAGGTGCGTCCGGGAGTCCGCATCTTAGGGGGGGGGGGGGGGGTTCTGTCACGCCCTGGTCGAAGTATTATTGTGTTTGTCTTTATTTATTTGGTCAGGCCGGGGTGTGACATGGGTTTATTGTGGTGTGTTTTGTCTTGGGGTTTTGTTAGTTATTGGGTGTGTGGCTTAGTGAAGGTATCTAGCAAAGTCTATGGCCGTCTGGAGTGGTTCTCAATCAGAGGCAGGTGTTTATCGTTGTCTCTGATTGGGAACCATATTTAGGCAGCCATATTCTTTGAGTGTTTTGTGGGTGATTGTTTCTGTCTCCGTACCAGATAGGACTGTTTCGGTTTTCACATTTCATTATTTCGTAGTTTCTTCATGTATATTTTTTTCCTTCATTAAAATAACATGAATCATCACAACGCTGCATTTTGGTCCGACTCTCCTTCACCACAAGAAAGCCATTACATCTGTAAGGTTTTCACACACTGTTGCTGGTATTTTGGCCCATTCCTCGATGCAGATCTCCTCTAGAGCAGTGATGTTTTGGGGCTGTTGCTGGGCAACACGGACTTTCAACTCCCTCCAAAGATTTTCTATGGGGTTGATATCTGGAGACTGGCTAGGCCACTCCAGGACCTTGAAATGTGTGTTTGGCGGTGTGTTTGGGATCATTGTCATGCTGAAAGACCCAGCCATGTTTCATCTTCAATGCCCTTGCTGATGGAAGGAGGTTTTCACTCAAAATCTCATGATACATGGCCCCATTCATTCTTTCCTTTACACGGATCAGTCGTCCTGGTCCCTTTGCAGAAAAACAGCCCCAAAGCATGATGTTTCCACCCCCATGCTTCACAGTAGGTATGGTGTTCTTTGGATGCAACTCAGCATTCTTTGTCCTCCAAACACGACGAGTTGAGTTTTTACCAAAAAGTTCTATTTTGGTTTCATCTGACCATATGACATTCTCCCAATCTTCTTCTGGATCATCCAAATGCTCTCTAGCAAACTTCAGACGGGCCTGGACATGTACTGGCTTAAGCAGGGGGACACGTCTGGCACTGCAGGATTTGAGTCCCTGGCGGCGTAGTGTGTTACTGATTGTAGGCTTTGTTACTTTGGTCCCAGCTCTCTGCAGGTCATTCACTAGGTCCCCCCGTGTGGTTCTGGGATTTTTGCTCACCGTTCTTGTGATAATTTTGACCCCACGGGGTGAGATCTTGCGTGGAGCCCCAGATCGAGGGAGATTATCAGTGGACTTGTAGGTCTTCCATTTCCTAATAATTGCTCCCACAGTTGATTTCTTCAAACCAAGCTGCTATTGCAGATTCACATTTCCCAGCCTGGTGCAGGTCTACAATTTTGTTTCTGGTGTCCTTTGACAGCTCTTTGGTCTTGGCCATAGTGGAGTTTGGAGTGGGACTGTTTGAGGTTGTGGACAGGTGTCTTTTATACTGATAACAAGTTCAAACAGGTGCCATTAATACAGGTAACGAGTGGAGGGCAGAGGAGCCTCTTAAAGAAGAAGTTACAGGTCTGTGAGAGCCAGAAATCTTGCTTGTTTGTAGGTGACCAAATACTTATTTTCCACCATAATTAGCAAATTAATTAATTAAAAATCCTACAATGTGATTTTCTGGATTTTTTCTCTCATTTTGTCTGTCGTAGTTGAAGTGTACCTATGATGGAAATTACAGGCCTCTCTCAACTTTTTAAGTGGGAGAACTTGCACAATTGGTGTCTGACTAAATACCTTTTTGCCTCACTGTATACTGGCTTATCTGAGGACACAGAACAACCCATAACACAAAAACATATATACTGGCTTATCTGAGGACACAGAACAACACATAACACAATACATATATACTGGCTTATCTGAGGACACAGAAAAATACAGAACAACACAGAACACAAAACATATATACTGGCTTATCTGAGGACACAAAAAAACACAGAACAGAACAACATTCCACATAGATGGGAAGAGAGGAAAGACAGGAGAAGTAAATAGTCACAGTGGAGACCAATCTCATTTAGTCTTTCTCCCTCTCTCCCACCTATCTCCCCTCCCTCTCTCTCCCTCTCGCTCTCTCTCTGGGGTACAGCATGGCATGTCATCATCATTCACAGTGACAGCTTCTAATCAGGGCCTTCCATAAACACCAGAAGATAATTACTGTGGGCCAATCCACACGGGTGTGTGTGTGTGTGTGTGTGTGTGTGTGTGTGTGTGTGTGTGTGTGTGTGTGTGTGTGTGTGTGTGTGCAGAGGGCTGTCTCTTGAGATCTCATGAATACTGATCAGCCTTTTGGGCTAGGGTGGGGGGGTATTGAACACCTGTGTGTGTTGAGGGAAGGGGGTAAACAGTGTGATTGATTGACAGGTCTGATTCCCCGCCCGGCTCCTGGCTTACAAATGATTAACAAAGTGCCCGCACAGGCCCGCACAGTAGTCCCTGTTTCCTTACATGGCCCCCCACAGACGACACCTCCTATAGCCAAAGAAGGGAATGTGGTTCCAATCACACACACACACACACACACACACACACACACACACACACACACACACACACACACACACACACACACACACACACACACACACACACACACACACGCTGTGTGTGGTACAGTTTGTAAACACAGCCAATACTACCATACTACTGTGTCAATGGTGATGAATAGGCCAAATTTCTCCAATCAGAGATGCTGGGAAAAACCGGGCAGAGATAAGAAGGTAGGAGAAGGAGGGAGATGGAAGGAGAGGGAGGAAATGAGGAGAGAGGAGATGGAGGAGAGAGAGAGAGAGAGAGAGAGAGAGAGAGAGGGAGGAAAGGACGGGATGAGGAAGTGGGTTGAACAAGGAAGGTGAGAGATGGGGAAGAAAGAGGAGGAGATGTGGGGGAGGTGTGAGACAGGGTAAGAGAAGTGAGGAAAGACAGGTGAAGATTGAAAGAGGAGGGAGAAGGGTGAGATTGGGGTGAGAGTGGAGAGGGTATGGGGGAGAATATGGTTGTCAGGGGAGAAGGGCAGGGGAGAGAAATACAGAATAAAATAAGTGAGAGGTAGGTGAGGATGGAGAGGGGGAGGAGGGAGAGGGGAGGAGGGAGAAGAGGAAGACAGGGGGAAGGAGAGGGGGAGGAAGGGGAAGGAGAGGAGGGCGAGAGGAGGGAGAGGGAAGGAGGGAGAGGGGAGGTGGAAGAGGGGGTGGAGGGAGGGGGGGGGATGGGTTGTCAGGGGAGGTCAGTAACATCACTGGGAGCCCTACAGCTCTATACTGGGTAAAGACGGTGATACATCACCGTAAATGAAATCACTATCTCACTGAGATAAATGGCACACAAAAAACACACACACTGATAAATGCCTATCCTCACCCCCAGCAGAGGAAAATCCAATTCCCTTTCACTTTGATCCCTTAGACTAATGTGTCTGTCAAACGGGACACTGCCACCAGAGACTAGGCCAGAGGGTGTGTGTGTATCGACTGCAGGGCGAGCATCTGATTTTGAGGCTGTCCTGCAGAGAAGTGTGTCATGTGACTGTTCTATCGAAAGGGACAGATGAAAGGCGCTGTGGGATTGATCCGTACCAAAGTAGAGGTCTGACAGCTAACAGCCCGTCCCCTTACCTAACAGATAGACAGACACGTGTGTGTATGTGTGAGATTGACAGACGAGCGGCCGGCAGGCGGGCAGGCAGGCAGGCAGACAGACAGACACAGACAGACAGACAGACAGACAGACAGACAGACAGACAGACAGACAGACAGACAGACAGACAGACAGACAGACAGACAGACAGACAGACAGACAGACAGACAGACAGACAGACAGACAGACAGACAGACAGACAGACAGACAGACAGACTGTGATACAACTGAGGAGCTCAAGGTTTGAGGAAAATACAAGAAAGAATGTTCTTAAATAAAGGTGTGTGTGCAAAAGCAAAGAGCTTCCCTAACTACAAATATAATGGGATGAGTGTTTCATTGTGGTTCCCAGCTCTGACCGCTGTGAAACCCTTGAAAAAACTTCACCGTTCAGTTGACGAGTCCAGTCCTTCATTCATTATCCTATTGGTCTATAATTCCTCTGCTTTCTGAAGTCTTCATCTGGACTCCTGCCATGGAGATTTAGCATGACAAGATCCCAGGGAGTTAACACCAAACCACACACACACACTCCCCTCTGTCTGTTTATCTCTCCCTCCCTCTGTCACTCTGATCCCCTACAATAGACCCCATTGACCACATCTTGAGACTGAATCACATGCCAGACACGCACATAAAGCCCTCCTCCAAACACACACGGTCAGGTTGCCACATTTTACCTCTCTCCGTTGGAGTATCGCCTCTCTGCTGTGTTAAATAAAGCCCTGTTCTTAAGACCCTACAGAAACACATTCCCTTCAGCCAAAATAAAGAGACATTCATTAAGATGCGTAAAGATAGAGACACTTCAAACCCACAGAATGAAGGAATACCACTCGGTCGAAGATAAGTTGTGTGTGGCTCTATTATCGCATAAATTAGCTGTTTTCAAGGCTTTCAACTTTAATATCTTCTAAAGAGCCAAGGTTGTCTGATTGCTTCTGGGGTCAATGTGTATGTCCAGTTTCTAACTCAGAGCGGTAATACAGCTGTAGCTTTTGTAACAGAGCCAGTAAACAAGCACCTGACAGAAACAAAGAGCTCTGACGATCAGGACTATATGATGGCACTCAGCAGTGATGGGATAACACTGCAGCACTGGTAAAGAAACGGTATGTGTGTGTGAGGGCAGCAAGTAGCCTAGCAGTTAAGAGTGTTGGGCGGGTAACCAAAAGGTTCAAGTCCCCGAGATGACTAGGTGAAAAACCTGCTGCTGTGCACTTGAGCATGGATAAGTGTGTCTGCTAAATTAACAAAATGCTGTGTGTATTTGTGTTGTGTGACTGGGAAAGAGAGGTGTTCTCTATTTGCATGTGCTGAAGATTGTTTAAATATGTGTAGGCTGATGTTTGTATCTGTGTGTGTGATGCTCAGTGTCCAGCCCAGTTTATTTGCAGTGAGCAGAATTGCAGATTGCCTATTGATCTTCTGCCTGGTGTGAGAGCAGCAGAGTGTAAAATGGATCCAGGAGTTTGTGTTTTTAACAGCACTTCATTAACACATGCTTTTAATGAGAGAACTGGCCTCCTATCACCTCAGTCAACCTCGTACACCACAGTGCTGATCTGTCCACTGTGGAAGTGTTCGAGAGAAACAACATGGAATGTTAACCGGAGATTGTTAACTGCATATTGATTCAGATAGAGGGGTTTTAACTCAAATATTAATACTGTGTGTGAGAGCATATGGATCTCTTCGTACGGCTGGAGGAGCATAAAGTGAGAGACTGAAACACATCAAATCTCCAATAAATTCACCACACAAAGAGTGTTTAAACTAACATTATTCTCCACACAAAGGAGAGCCTCCAAATGCATAACTACTTTACCCAAATACAGGATAACAGATTAGGGGAGAGAATAGAGCAGGCCTTAACCAGGTGCTGAGAGAGAACGTATTAGATAGATAGCCGGCAGATGAGATGACGAGGTGTACCTAATTGTAGGATTTCCAGATGAGCCGATTGCCGCAGCGATTATGTGAGGCTTATAAAGAAAGGATAAATAGATAAAAGGACAGATGGAGAGAGATAGGGAGAGCGCATGCAGCACTTTTACAATTTGCGGAGAAAAGGTCAATTTCCTCTCTCGTTCTTTTTGTGTGCGGCGATCTCATTTGCATAACAATGGCAGCAATCACAGAAAGACATGCAGGCTCTCATTAGAATACCAGGATATAAGCCTCTCACTAGAATACCAGGATATAAGCCTCTCATTAGAATACCAGGATACCAGGATATAAGCCTCTCATTAGAATACCAGGACAGAAGGCTCTCATTAGAATACCAGGATATAAGCCTCTCATTAGAATACCAGGATACCAGGATAGAAGCCTCTCATTAGAATACCAGGATATCAGGATAGAAGGCTCTCATTAGAATACCAGGATATAAGCCTCTCATTAGAATACCAGGACAGAAGGCTCTCATTAGAATACCAGGATAGAAGGCTCTCATTACAATACCAGGACAGAAGGCTCTCATTAGAATACCAGGATAGAAGGCTCTCATTAGAATACCAGGACAGAAGGCTCTCATTAGAATAACAGGACAGAAGGCCCTCATTAGAATAACAGGACAGCCGGATAGAAGGCTTTCATTAGAATACCAGGACAGCAGGATAGAAGGCTCACATTAGAATACCAGGACAGCAGGATAGAAGGCTCTCATTAGAATACCAGGGCAGCAGGATAGAAGCCTCTCATTAGAATACCAGGACAGCAGGATAGAAGGCTCTCATTAGAATACCAGGACAGCAGGATAGAAGGTTCTCATTAGAATACCAGGACAGAAGGCTCTCATTAGAATACCAGGACAGAAGGCTCTCATTAGGATACCAGGACAGAAGGCTCTCATTAGGATACCAGGACAGAAGGCTCTCATTAGGATACCAGGACAGAAGGCTCTCATTAGAATACCAGGACAGCAGGACAGAAGGCTCTCATTAGAATACCAGGACAGCAGGATAGAAGGCTCTCATTAGAATACCAGGATAGAAGGCTCTCATTAGAATACCAGGACAGAAGGCTCTCATTAGAATACCAGGACAGCAGGATAGAAGGCTCTCATTAGAATACCAGGACAGCAGGATAGAAGGCTCTCATTAGAATACCAGGATAGAAGGCTCTCATTAGAATACCAGGACAGAAGGCTCTCATTAGAATACCAGGACAGCAGGATAGAAGGCTCTCATTAGAATACCAGGACAGCAGGATAGAAGGCTCTCATTAGAATACCAGGATAGAAGGCTCTCATTAGAATACCAGGATAGAAGGCTCTCATTACAATACCAGGACAGAAGGCTCACATTACAATACCAGGACAGAAGGCTCTCATTACAATACCAGGATAGAAGGCTCTCATTAGAATACCAGGACAGCAGGATAGAAGGCTCTCATTAGAATACCAGGACAGCAGGATAGAAGGCTCTCATTAGAATACCAGGACAGCGGGATGGAATACTCTTATTAGAATACCAGGAAAGAGGGATGGAATACTCTTATTAGAATACCAGGAAAACGGGATGGAAGGCTCTCATTAGAATACCAGGAAAGTGGGATGGAAGGATCTCATTAGAATACCAGGACAGCAGGATAGAAGGCTCTCATTAGAATACCAGAACAGCGGGATGGAATACTCTTATTAAAATACCAGGACAGCGGGATGGAATACTCTTATTAGAATACCAGGAAAACGGGATGGAATACTCTTATTAGAATACCAGGACAGCGGGATGGAATACTCTTATTAGAATACCAGGAAAACGGGCTGGATGTCACGCCTTGGTCTTAGTATTTTGTGTTTTCTTTAATTATTTGTTCAGGCCAGGGTGTGACATGGGTTATTGTGTTGTCGTATTGTTTTTTTTGTAGGCATTGGGATTGTGGTTGATTAGGGGTGTGTCGAGTGTAGGCTTGGCTGCCTGAGGCGGTTCTCGATCAGAGTCAGGTGATTCTTGTTGTCTCTGATTGGGAACCGTATTTAGGTAGCCTGAGTTTCACTTTGTATTTCGTGGGTGATTGTTACTGTCTCTGTGTAGTTTCACCAGATAGGCTGTATTAGGTTTCACGTTCCGTTTGTTGTTTTTGTATTTATTAGTTATTTCATGTATCGTTCCGTTTTTTCTTCATTAAAGACATGAGTAACCACCACCCTGCATTTCGGTCCGACTCTCTTTCGACAAACGAAGAACGCCGTTACAGAATCACCCACCACATACGGACCGAGCAGCGTGGTAACAGGCAGCGACAGCAGGAGCAGCGAAGGGGAGGACGTTATGGACAGCAATGGCATGGAGTATACGACGTGGGAAGAAATCGACAGGTGGGCGGCCGACCCAGAGAGAGTGCAGGAGCCCGCTTGGGATTCGCTAGAGCAGTGTGAAGAGGGCTATAGGCGAATGGAGTCGAAAAGGAAAACACGGCGGCGCAGAGCGAAACCCGAAAGTCACCCCAAAAAATTTATTGGGGGGGGGGCTCAGAGGGAGAGTGGCTGAGTCAGGAGATGGACCTGAGCCAACTGTCCTTGTTTATCGTGAGGAGCCAAGGAGGAGACCAGAACCAGAGCCGGTGTTAGAGGTGAGCGAAGCAGAGACTGTGAAGGAGTTAATGGGGAAAGTGGAGTGGAGAGTAATGAGGGAGTTGCTAGCTTGGTGCTATAGATACCATATTCGTCCGACGGATCGTGTCGGGGATTTGATGGCACCTGAGTTAGCGCTCCATACTCGTCCTGAGGTGCGTGTTAGTCGGCTGGTGAAGTTGGTGCCAGCCTCACGCACCAGGCCTCCTGTGCACATCCCTAGCCTTGCACATCCTGTGCCACCTCCACACTCCAGTCCTCCGGTAGCAGCTCCCCGCACCTGGCTTCCTGTGCGTGTCCTCGCTCCAGTATCACCAGTGCCAGCACCACGCATGAGGCCTACAGTGCGCCTCGCCTCTCCTGCGCTGTCGGAGTCTCCCGCCTCTCCAGCGCTGTCGGAGCCTTTCTCCTCTCCTGCGCTACCGGGTCTCCTGTCTGTTCAGCGCTTCCAGAGCATTCCTTCCCTCCTGCGCTGTCGGAGTCTCCCGTCTGTTCAGCTCTATCAGAGCCTTTCTCCTCTACAGCGCTGCCGGAGCCTCCTGCCTGTTCGGAGCAGCCTGTGCTGCCAGTCTGCAGGGTGCTGTCAGCCTGCATGGAGCAGTCAGAGCTGTCAGTCTGCATGAAGCAGCCGGAGATGCCAGTCTGCAGGGAGCTGTCAGTCTGCAAGGAGCTGCCAGTCTGCAGGGTGCTGTCAGCCTGCATGGAGCAGTCAGAGCTGTCAGTCTGCATGAAGCAGCCGGAGCTGCCAGTCTGCAAGGAGCTGCCAGTCTGCAAGGAGCTGCAGGCTGCAAGGAGCTGCCAGTCTGCAGGGTGCTGTCAGTCTGCAAGGAGCTGTCAGTCTGCAAGGATCTGTCAGTCTGCAAGGCGCTGCCAGTCTGCAGGGTGCTGTCAGCCTGCATGGAGCAGTCAGAGCTGTCAGTCTGCATGAAGCAGCCGGAGATGCCAGTCTGCAGGGAGCTGTCAGTCTGCAAGGAGCTGTCAGCCTGCATGGAGCAGTCAGAGCTGCCAGTCTGCAGGGAGCTGCCAGTCTGCAGGGAGCTGTCAGTCTGCAAGGAGCTGTCAGTCTGCAAGGAGCTGCCAGTCTGCAAAGAGCTGCCAGTCTGCAAGGAGCTGTCAGCCTGCATGGAGCAGTCAGAGCTGTCAGTCTGCATAGAGCAGCTAGATCCGCCAGTCAACCAGAATCTTCCAGATCTGCTAGTCAACCAGAATCTTCCAGATCTGCTAGTCAACCAGAATCGTCCAGATCTGCTAGTCAACCAGAATCTTCCAGATCCGCCAGCCAGCCAGGATCTACCTGAGCCTACTACCTACCTGAGCTTCATCTCAGTACTGGGCTTCCTCTCAGTACTGGGCTTCCTCTCAGTACTGGGCTTCCTCTCAGTACTGGGCTTCCCCTCAGTTCCGGGCTGCCCCTCAGTTCCGGGCTGCCCCTCAGTTCCGGGCTGCCCCTCAGTCCCGAGCTGCCCCTCAGTCCCGAGCTGCCCCTCAGTCCCGAGCTGCCTCAGTCCCGAGCTGCCCCTCAGTCCCGAGCTGCCCCTCCGTCCCGAGCTGTCCCTCAGTCCCGAGATGCCCCTCAGTCACGAGCTGCTCCTCAGTTCTGTGGGGTTCTGGGTGAGGACTATTAGGCCATGGTCGGCGGCGAGGGTGGATTATCCCAGGACGCGAAGGGGAGGAACTATGACATTTATGGAGTGGGGTCCACGTCCCGAGCCGGAGCCGCCACCATGGACAGACGCCCACCCGGACCCTCCCTATGGTTTTGAGGTGCGTCTGGGAGTCCGCACCTTGGGGGGGGGGGGGGTTCTGTCACGCCTTGGTCTTAGTATTTTGTGTTTTCTTTAATTATTTGTTCAGGCCAGGGTGTGACATGGGTTACTGTGTTGTCGTATTGGGGGTTTTTGTAGGCATTGGGATTGTGGTTGATTAGGGGTGTGTCGAGTGTAGGCTTGGCTGCCTGAGGCGGTTCTCGATCAGAGTCAGGTGATTCTTGTTGTCTCTGATTGGGAACCGTATTTAGGTAGCCTGAGTTTCACTTTGTATTTCGTGGGTGATTGTTCCTGTCTCTGTGTAGTTTCACCAGATAGGCTGTATTAGGTTTCACGTTCCGTTTGTTGTTTTTGTATTTATTAGTTATTTCATGTATCGTTCCGTTTTTTTCTTCATTAAAGACATAACCACCACGCTGCATTTCGGTCCGACTCTCTTTCGACAAACGAAGAACGCCGTTACAATGGAATACTCTTATTAGAATACCAGGACAGCGGGATGGAATACTCTTATTAGAATACCAGGAAAACGGGATGGAATACTCTTATTAGAATACCAGGAAAGCGGGATGGAATACTCTTATCAGAATATCAGGACAGCGGGATGGAATACTCTTATTAGAATACCAGGAAAACGGGATGGAATACTCTTATTAGAATACCAGGAAAGCGGGATGGAATACTCTTATTAGAATACCAGGACAGCGGGATGGAAGACTCTTATTAGAATACCAGGAAAACGGGATAGAATACTCTTATTAGAATACCAGGAAAGTGGGATGGAAGGCTCTCATTAGAATACCAGGAAAGTGGGATGGAAGGATCTCATTAAAATACCAGGAAACGGGATGGAATGTTCTTGGGGTTTTAAGGGGGTATAATGAGAAATCACACACACACATTTACATACAGGCAGTGTTGCAACACATTTTCAGGGGAAGTTGCTAGAGGCATGTCGAGTTGTTGCTAAAAGTTGCTAAATGATGTTGTGATGTCATTGCGTGATAACTTACGTAGAATAGACAATAACCATCTCGGCGAAAAATATGATTTGACATTTGTTAGTTTAGATTTGTTTTCACATATTTTTAATATAAACACAACACATTTTATATGATCAGATACTTTTATTTTTAAACACAGCACATTGAATTATTGAATTACATTTCATGTATTTTCTTTTTAACTAGTAAACCTATTCTGAACAATTATAGTTTTAAGCAGTGTATTGGTAGTTAATTAACACGCTACCTAACTGATCAACAATCATAGGTACATGCTAATATCAAGGTATATATGCTATCTTATTGAACAAGAAACTTAACTCAAATAATGATGTGTGCGCTAGCCATCTCTCTCCAGGTTGTTGTGCTGCTTGGCTAGCTAGCTGCTCACTGGTTTCCTCCAGATATTGCCACTGTTCTCACTCACACTGCAGTGCACACTGCCACCATCAGCTGTGTGTCTCCGCCAGTTCCAGAAAGTCCACTCTTTGCATACATGCTGTAAATACGATGAATCATAGATTGGCAAGGAAATCCTCTTCATCTTCACTGTCTAACTGAATTGTCAAGGAGCTGGAACCAGCAGAAGACGATGGAGGGGCCTTAAAGCTGTATGTGCCAAACTGCTGCAGAACTTCACTTAGTTTATGCTGGTAACAGGTATCACGAGCCAGCTTCAGTCCACACCGCACCAGCAGTATGGAGTTGAGAGTGTGCAGTGACATTCTATTTCTTAACTTTGACTTGACAACACTCATTTGGCTGAACAGCTGTTCAACCTCTGCATTTGAGTGTGGCAAAGCGAGTGCAGCTTCACGCATTTCTTCAAATGGATTTGACCCGGAAGAGTCCATGTATTTATTCACTTCACTCCAAAACTTGACTGTATTTTCAGTTGAGTCCCACCTAAACAGATTAATGATTCTCCATTGGGAAACAATTTTATCAATTGTTTGGGGCTTGTACCCCAGTAGCTCAGCTACTTTAAAAATGTCAGTGGTGACTTTATTGTGCTTTAGTGTTTCCTTAACACTGAACAAGGCCATGTTTCGCAAGGCTCCTAGGTTGTCTAGGAGCCTTGCTTGCAGCTCCTTGCTTAAAGCAACAATGTAGACCTAAATGGTCGCATGCTAGCAGCGAACAATGCTCCGCAATGGTCAGTGCCATAGTGGCTTCTGTGCTTTCTTAGTCATCCACTTTCTTAACCAACTGTGGTAATGCAGACTGCGTTGTGGGGTTGTACGGTTTTGATTTATTTATTTGCTTTGCTGTAGCACAATGTTTATTGATGTCATACATTTTTTGCAAGCATATCTGATTTGCAGTACGCACAGTACTGTGTGTGCGTGTCTGTGTGTCTCCAACCCAATGTGTGTGTGTGTGTCTGGATGTGTGTGTTTGTCTGTGTGTGTGTGTCTGTGTGTGCGTGTTTGTGTGTCTGTGTGTGCATGTCTGTGTGTGTGTGTCTGGATGTGTGTGTGTGTGTCTGTGTGTGTGTCTGGATGTGTGTGTGTGTCTGTGTGTGTGTCTGTGTCTGTGTGTGCGTGTTTGCGTCTGTGTGTGCATGCCTGTGTGTGCATGTCTGTCTGTGTGTGTGTGTGTGTGTGTGTGTGTCTGTGTGTGTCTGTGTGTGTGTGTGTTTGTGTGTCTGTCTGTGTGTGTGTCTGTGTGTACGTGTTTGTGTGTCTGTGTGTGCGTGTCTGTGTGTCTGTGTGTGTGTGTGTGTGTGGGTGTGTGTCTGTGTCTGTGTCTGTGTCTATGTGTGTGTGTGTGTGTGTGTGGGTGTGTCTCTGTGTCTGTGTCTGTGTCTGTGTCTGTGTGTGTGTGTGTGCTTGGTTTATGTTTCACAGTGCATTAAAATGCTACTTCTGAGAGAAAAGAGCAGCAATTACCAACCTGTGCCTGTGGAATGAAAAGCAATTCTGATTTATTCTGCTAATAGTTCTACAAACCACTCCAACCCAGCCAAGCAAAGGTCAAAATTATCATCTCTAATTAGAGAGAGAGAGAGATATAAAATAAAAATGATTAAGAAATGCAGAGTGATTTTCAGCTTTCATTTGCACGTCACTGAATATTCATGAAGATAAAAAACACATCCAATTAACTCGGTGAATTATTAATATTCATGATGGGGTTATGCATATGCATTCGTTTTTTGTTGTGCGACCTACAGTGCTTTCAGAAAGTATTCACACCCCTTGACTTTTTCCACATTTTGTTGTGTTACCGCATGAACATTAAAATGATTAAATTCAGTTTTTTCTCTCACTGGCCTTCACACAATTCCCCACCATGTGAAAGTGGAATTATGCTTTTCAACATTTGTACAAATTAATAAAAAATTTAAGCTGAAATGTCTTCAGTCAATAAGTATTCAACACATTTGTTATGCCAATCCTAAATAAGTTCTAGAGTAAAAATGTACTTAACAAGTCACATAATAAGTTGCATGGACTGTTTAACATTATTTTTTAAAGACTACCTCATCTCTGTAGCCCACACATACAATAATCTGTAAGGTGCCACAGATGTGAATTTCAAACATATATTTAACCACAAAGTACAGGGAGGTTTTCCAATGCCTTGCAAAGAAGGGTACCTATTAGTCTAGTAGATGGGTAAAAAACATGGCAAGACCTGAAAAGGATTGTCTAGCAATTATCAACAACCAATTTGAACGAGTTTGAATCATTTGAATACTCCAGCTCATCTACAAGTCTCTGCTAGGTAAAGCTCCGCCTTATCTCAGCTCACTGGTCACCATAGCAGCACCCACCCGTAGCACTCGCTGCAACAGGTATATCTCACTGGTCACCCCCAAAACCTATTCTTCCTTTGGCCGCCTCTTCTTCCAGTTCTCTGCTGCCAATGACTAGAACGAACTGCAAAAATCTCTGAAGCTGGAGACTCTTACCTCCCTCACTAGCTTTAAGCACCAGCTGTCAGAGCAGCTCACAAATCACTGCACCTGTACAAAGCCCATCTGTACATAGCCCATCCAATCTACGTCATCCCCATACTGTATTTATTTATTTATCTTGCTCTTTTGCACCCCAGTATCTCAAATTGCACATTCATCTTGTGCACATCCTACCATTCCAGTGTTTAATGGCTATATTGTAATTACTTTGCCACCATGGCCTATTTATTGCCTTACCTCTCTTATCCTACCTCATTTGCACATGCTGTATATAGATATTTCTACTGTATTATTGACTGTATTTTTGTTTATTCCATGTGTAACTCTGTGTTGTTGTATGTGTCGAACTGCTTTGCTTTATCTTGGCCAGGTCGCAGTTGTAAATTAGATCTTGTTCTCAACTTGCCTACCTGCTTAAATAAAAAATAATAATAATAAAACTATAATTAAAAAAAAACGTATCTAATCAAGATATATTAGTGCTTTATTTTTCATTAATGGTTTACAAATGTTAGAATTGGGGAGACCTGCGGGGGGGGGCATGGGAGGCCATGGGGGAGACGGGGGGAGACTGCGGTGGAGACATGGGGGAGACTGGGGTAGAGACTGGGGGGACGACTGGGGAGACTGGGGGGGTGACTGGGGGGAAACTGGGTTGGAGACATGGGGGAGACTGGGGGAGACTGGGTTGAAGACATGGTGGAGACATGGGGAGACTGGGTTGGAGACATGGTGGAGACTGGGGGGAGACTGGGTTGGAGACATGGGGGAGACTGAAGGGGGAGACTGGGTTGGAGACATGGTGGAGACTGGGTTGGAGACATGGTGGAGACATGGGGGAGACTGGGTTGGAGACATGGTGGAGACATGGGGGAGACATGGGGGAGACATGGTGGAGACATGGGGGAGACTTGGTTGGAGACATGGGGGAGACTGGGTTGGAGACATGGTGGAGACTGGGTTGGAGACATGGGGGAGACTGGGTTGGAGACATGGGGGAGATTGGGTTGGAGACATGGGGGAGACTGGGTTGGAGACATGGGGGAGACACGGTGGATACATGGTGGAGACATGGTGGAGACATGGGGGAGACATGGTGGAGACATGGTGGAGACATGGGGGAGACTGGGTTGGAGACATGGTGGAGACATGGGGGAGACTGGGTTGGAGACATGGGGGAGACTGGGTTGGAGACATGGGGGAGACTTGGTTGGAGACATGGGGGAGACTGGGTTGGAGACATGGTGGAGACTGGGGGGAGACTGGGTTGGAGACATGGTGGAGACTGGGTTGGAGACATGGTGGAGACATGGGGGAGACTGGGTTGGAGACATGGTGGAGACATGGGGGAGACATGGGAGAGACATGGTGGAGACATGGGGGAGACTTGGTTGGAGACATGGGGGAGACTGGGTTGGAGACATGGTGGAGACTGGGTTGGAGACATGGGGGAGACTGGGTTGGAGACATGGGGGAGATTGGGTTGGAGACATGGGGGAGACTGGGTTGGAGACATGGGGGAGACACGGTGGATACATGGTGGAGACATGGTGGAGACATGGGGGAGACATGGTGGAGACATGGGGGAGACTGGGTTGGAGACATGGTGGAGACATGGGGGAGACTGGGTTGGAGACATGGGGGAGACTGGGTTGGAGACATGGGGGAGACTTGGTTGGAGACATGGGGGAGACTGGGTTGGAGACATGGGGGAGACTGGGTTGGAGACATGGTGGAGACTGGGTTGGAGACATGGGGAGACTGGGTTGGAGACATGGGGGAGACTGGGTTGGAGACATGGGGGAGACTGGGTTGGAGACATGGTGGAGACTGGGTTGGAGACATGGGGGAGACTGGGTTGGAGACATGGGGGAGACTGGGTTGGAGACATGGTGGAGACTGGGTTGGAGACATGGGGGAGACTGGGTTGGAGACATGGGGGAGACTTGGTTGGAGACATGGGGAGACTGGGGTGGAGACATGGGGGAGACAGGGGGAGACTGGGGTGGAGACATGGGGGAGACGGGGGAGACTGGGGTAGAGACATGGGGGAGACTGGGGTAGAGACTGGGGGGACGACTGGGGAGACTGGGGGGTGACTGGGGGGAGACGGGGGAGACTGGGGTAGAGACATGGGGGAGACTGGGGTGAAGACATGGGGGAGACAGGGGGAGACACGGGGGAGACTGGGGGGAGACATGGGGGACTGGGGTGGAGACATGGGGGAGATGGGGGGAGACTGGGGTAGAGACATGGGGGAGACGGGGGAGACTGGGGTGAAGACATGGGGGAGACACGGGGGAGACTGGGGGGAGAAATGGGGGAGACATGGGGGAGACTAGGTTGCAGACATGGTGGAGACATGGGGAAGACTGGGGGAGACTGGGTTGGAGACATGGGGGAGACTGAGGGGAGACTGGGGTGGAGACATGGGGGAGACGAGGGGAGACTGGGTTGGAGACATGGGGAGACTGGGGGAGACTGGGTTGGAGACATGGGGGAGACTGGGTTGGAGACATGGGGGAGACATGGGGAGACTGGGTTGGAGACATGGGGGAGACTGGGGAGACTGGGTTGGAGACATGGGGGAGACATGGGGAGACTGGGTTGCAGACATGGGGGAGACTGGGTTGGAGACATGGGGAGACTGGGGTGGAGACATGGGGGAGACAGGGGGGACTGGGGTGGAGACATGGGGGAGATGGGGGGAGACTGGGGTAGAGACATGGGGGAGACGGGGGAGACTGGGGTGAAGACATGGGGGCGACACGGGGGAGACTGGGGGGAGACATGGGGGAGACATGGGGGAGACTAGGTTGCAGACATGGTGGAGACATGGGGAAGACTGGGGGGAGACTGGGTTGGAGACATGGGGGAGACTGATGGGAGACTGGGGTGGAGACATGGGGGAGACGAGGGGAGACTGGGTTGGAGACATGGGGAGACTGGGGGAGACTGGGTTGGAGACATGGGGGATACTGGGTTGGAGACATGGGGGAGACATGGGGAGACTGGGTTGGAGACATGGGGGAGACTGGGGAGACTGGGTTGGAGACATGGGGGAGACTGGGGAGACTGGGTTGGAGACATGGGGGAGACATGGGGGAGACTGGGTTGGAGACATGGGGAGACTTGGTTGGAGACATGGGGGAAACATGGGGGAGACTGGGTTGGAGACATGGGGAGACTGGGTTGGAAACATGGGGAGACTGGGTTGGAGACATGGGGAGACTGGGTTGGAAACATGGGGAGACTGGGGAGAGACTGGGTTGTAGACATGGGGGAGACTGGGGGGAGACATGGGGAGACTGGGTTGGAGACTGGGGGGAGACTGGGTTGGAGACATGGGGAGACTGGGGGGAGACTGGGTTGTAGACATGGGGGAGACTGGGGGGAGACATGGGGAGACTGGGGGGAGACTGGGTTGTAGACATGGGGGAGACTGGGGGGAGACTGGGTTGTAGACATGGTGGAGACATGGTGGAGAGGGTGGGCATTTATATAGGCATTTATATTTAGTGACATTCATATATATATATTGATAAGTTACTGTCCTACAGGCTTAGCATGTCAGTGCAGACAGAAGATACACCATTAAGCCAAGTAAGTGATGCATTGTAAATAAATACTGTGCTGAGCTAAGTGTTTGGAAATGATACAAGCATGTTTTGAGAGAGAGAGAAATCGAGAGAGGGAGGGAGCGAGGGATGGAGGGAGAGAGAGAGAGAGAGAGGGAGAGAGAGAGAACAAAAAGATAATTACTTGACACAGTGGAAAGAATTAACAAAAAAACAGAGCAAACTAGAATGCTATTTGGCCCTACACAGAGAGTACACAGCGGCAGAATACCTGACCACTGTGACTGACCCAAAATGAAGGAAAGCTTTGACTATGTACAGACTCAGCGAGCATAGCCTTGCTATTGAGAAAGGCCGCCGTAGGCAGACATGGCTCTCAAGAGAAGACAGGCTATGTGCTCACTGCCCACAAAATGAGGTGGAAACTGAGCTGCACTTCCTAACCTCCTGCCCAATGTATGACCATATTAGAGAGACATATTTCCCTCAGATTACACAGATCCACAAAGAATTCGAAAACAATATCTACTGGGTGAAATTCCACAGTGTGCCATCAAAGCAGCAAGATGTGTGACCTGTTGCCACGAGAAAAGGGCAACCAGTGAAGAACACGCACCATTGTAAATACAACCCATATCTATGCATATTTATTTTATCTTGTGTCCTTTACCATTTGTACATTGTTAAAACACTGTATATATATATATATATATATATAATATGACATTTGTAATGTCTTTATTGTTTTGTTTATTTCACTTTATATATTATCTACCTCACTTGCTTTGGCAATGTTAACACATGTTTTCCATGCCAATAAAGCCCTTGAATTGAATTGAATTGAAATGAGAGAGAGGATGGAGTGACAGTGATGGTGATAGTGATCTGTTAGGAAGGTTGTTCAATCCTGTGCCTGTGTCTCTGTGTGTTCTGTCTTTTCTAAATCACCTATCACATCCAAACACTCTTTCTCTAATGTAATAACAAGCACTAGTAAACATGTGCCCCTTGTACCTACATGTATACACACACACAAACAGACACATCAACAGCATGGGCTGCCATGGTAACTGGAGCCTTTACCTGGTCGAGGGTCAGGTCTGATTCTCATTAAGAGCACAGCTGTCTCTCTCACACATAGGTACGTTACACACATACATGCACACACAATACATGATCCAAAACAAACAATAGTCATATCTAAAGGAATAGGTGAAATACTGTGTGGTGATGGACAATCTCTGCTTAGATTAGTCAAAGTAGCTGTCAATCACTCACATCGTGTGACCACACCCTCCAGTCTGATGATGTTTGGGTGGTCGAACTGTCCCATGATGCTGGCCTCAGAGAGGAAGTCCCGCCTCTGTTTGTCAGCGTATCCTGCCTTCAGACTCTTTATGGCCACGTAGATCTCCCTCTTCCCCTGGAGTCGAAGACAACCACTACACACCTCCCCAAACTCACCTACAACGCACACAGATACCCACAGTATAAATAACTACACAGCTCCCAAAACTCATTTTCAATACACACATACACTGAGTGAACAAAACATTAAGGACACCTGCTCTTTCCATGATATATACTGACCAGGTGAATCCAGGTGAAAGATATGATCACTTATTGATGTCACTTGTTAAATCCACTTCAATCAGTGTAGAGGAAGGGGAGGTGACAGTTTAAATAAGGATTTTTAAGCTTTGAGAAAATTGAGACAAGGATTGTGCATGTGTGCCATTCCGAGGATGAATGGGCAAGACAAAAGATTTAAGTGCCTTTGAATGGGGTACGGTATTAGGTGCCAGGTGCACCATGTTGTGTCAAGAACTGCAACGCTGCTGGGTTTTTCACAGTCAACAGTTTCCTGTGTGTATCAAGAATGGTCCACCACCCAAAGCACTTCCAGCCAACTTGACAACTGTGGGAAGCATTGGAGTCAACATGGGTCAGCATCCCTGTGGAATTCTTTTGACACCTTGTAGAGTCCATGCCCCAATGAATTGAGTCTGTTCCGAGGGCAAAAGGGGTGAAACTCAATATTAAGAAGGTGTTCCTAATGTTTGGTATCCTCAGTGTATACAGCATTAGTAATCACACTCAACTCCGCAAACTCTCCCACATTACACATACACATTGAATGTAAAATGCCCATTTCAAAGTGTCTGCGTGATTGATTAATAATCAGACTGCTCTTGACTGCACCATTGGTGTCCTACAAGGATCTAGGTAAGGGCCACTCAGGGATCACTCACCCGCTCCGATGACTCTCTCTATGCTGATGCTGGAAGCATCAATCTCTTTGGCAAAGTCTCTGACTGCCTGGTTAGGGTCCTCATAGGTGTGTGGATGGATATATATCTTACTGCCAGGAAGTTTGACTGGAGACAAAAACAAAGAGGGAGATAGATCTCAATAACTTTCCTGTAGAAAGCGGTACAACACACAAATGCGTTCAACTCCAACGTAATTAAAGGTACGGAAATGGCTGCCGAATCCTTGAGAGTTCAATATCACACTACATTGCCTCTCAGAATTGTTTTTGTTTTACTACTCACGACAACACTTGTATAGTTGCTTCTCAAGAAAAAAATTGTACAAGTTATTTAGTTGTTTGAGTTGAAGTAAACTTGAGCATCTTATGACGGTGACAGTGATTCACTGAGAATGTAAACTGCTTCTGTGTGGTCTAGCAAATGTTTTGAATGTTAGAGCTGATGCAGAGTATATTTATCCTGATTTTCCCACGTACAGAGAAAAAGGTATCTTCCTGTTTGATGGATTGCAATCGTCTGAATCACTTTCTGTTTATGTAAATGTAACAATAACATGTGACACATCGAAAGAGTGTACTCTGTTTGTGTGTGTGTGTGTGTATATGTGATGCTTGGCAAAGTAAAGTGGCATTCAGCAAACACAAACAGTTTCTTCATAAAAATATCATAAACAACCCATTATGGAAGGTTTCACACGACTCTGAAGAAATGCTTCTTTGGTCGCCTCTGAAAGAGATATCCTTCCTCTACTGTATATTTGAGAGTGTGTTGTGTGTGTGTGGTGTGTGTGTGTGTGTGTGTGTGTGTGTGTGTGTGTGTGCGTACTGTGTACCTCTTCCATGTTGAAACTGAAGCTTCTCTTCATCAGGGTCCTGCTTGGCTTTGATGTACCCACAGTGTCTGAGGAACAAAACACACCAACTGGTTAATGACATCATGGTTTGTGTGTGTGTGCTTGTGCGGGTGTGAGAGTTGTGTGTACTTTGTGTTGTGTGTGTGTGTTGTGTGAGTGTGTATGCACACCAACTTTTAATTTCAGTGTAAGAAACATGGTACACATTGAACAGCTGAGGGCATTTGAAAGTCTAGGAATATTCTCCTATTTTTCTCCCCCTTATCCTCCCCTCTATCCCTCTCTCTCTGGTCTCTATATGCAGGAGTCTGGGGCTGTGAGAGTAGTAGTCCTTCTCTCTCTCCCCCCTTCTCTCTTTCTCTGATTCCCCCTCTGAGCCTTTTCCTGGTGTGTGAAATAGCCTAAGTTTGTTCTTAAGTGTCTCTGTGTGTGTGTGTGTGTGTGTGTGTGTGTGTGTGTGTGTGTGTGTGTGTGTGTGTGTGTGTGTGTGTGTGTGTTGCTGTAGTCATCCCCTTTAATTAGAGGTCCATGCATTACCATGTATTCATGTATTCATGTATACCATGTATTCCGACAAACCACCTATTTAACTCTTCTATCAACCCTTGTGGTCATTAAATGTCTCTGCCTAAACCTCCATGGGGTACCACGTACACACACACACACACACACACACACACACACACATACACACACACACACACACACACACACACACACACACACACACACACACACACACACACACACACACACACACACACACACACACACACACACACACACAGAGACACTTAAGAACAAACTTAGGCTATTTCACACACACACTGCAGAGCCGATCAATCCAGCAATCAATAACAACCATCAATCGATTGATCAGCCCAGCTGTGAGGAAGTGTTAGACTTGCTCTGTTTAAAAAGCGCCACTCTTTGTGAGAGGTTGGGTTGGGGTTGGGGGCAGAGGGGTTAATGTTAGCTTTTCTCCGCTCTGTAAAACTTCAGTAGGAAAACAGCTCATTTAATAAGCCAATTCACACAAAACACCATTACATTTAACGCTCACTTAAATACAGCATGAAGATTTTAGCCCAATACATAAAGGCGTAAAATCAAATGTCACATCGTCAGGTACTAAAACAGCACATAAATGGTTTCTTTCTTGGCTCCTCTTCTCCCTTCTTCTTTGCTCTCCTCTATGATCTTTTCCTTTCATTTCCTCTGCTCTTTTCCTTCAAACCATCGTTTCCTCTTCTCTCTTCACTTGCTGTCTCTTCATTCCCCCTCTCCACTCCTCCCCTCTCTCCTATCATCTCTTCTCATTATGAAGACTTACGAAGGGATGTTTTTCTAGAAAAGAAAGCCCCTCCATCTTTTACATCCTAAGCAGGGCCCAGTACATCTGAAAGACATTCTGATTATAATTGGTTTGGAATCAGTTCCAAGAGCTGTGATCAACCTCTTTTACATTTTGACACAAACTATAGATGGGGAGAGGGATAGGACAAGCACCTGCTATAGATGGGGAGAGGGATAGGACAAGCACCTGCTATAGATGGGGAGAGGGATAGGACAAGCACCTGCTATAGATGGGGAGAGGGATAGGACAAGCACCTGCTATAGATGGGGAGAGGGATAGGACAAGCATCTGATATAGATGGAGGGATAGGAAAAGCACCAGCTATAGATGGAGGGAGAGATAGGACAATCACATGCTATAGATGGGGAAAGGGATAGGACAAGCACCTGCTATAGATGGGGAGAGGGATAGGACAAGCACCTGCTATAGATGGGGAGAGCGATAGGACAAGCACCAGCTATAGATGGGGAGAGGGATAGGACAAACACCTGCTAAAGATGGGGAGAGGAATAGGACAAGCACCAGCTATAGATGGGGAGAGGGATAGGACAAGTATCTGCTATAGATGGGGGGAGAGAAAGGACAAGCACCTGCTATAGATGGGGGAGAGAAAGGACAAGCACCTGCTATAGATGGGGAGAGGGATAGGACAAGCACCTGCTATAGATGGGGAGAGGGATAGGACAAGCACCTGCTATAGATGGGGAGAGGGATTGGAAAAGCGCCTGCTAGAGATGGAGGGAGGGATAGGACAAGCGCCTGCTATAGATGGAGGGAGGGATAGGACAAGCACCTGCTATAGATGGAGGGAGAGATAGGACAAGCACCTGCTATAGATGGGGAGAGGGATAGAACAAGCACCTGCTATAGATGGGGAGAGGGATAGGACAAGCACCTGCTATAAATGGGGAGAGGGATAGGACAAGGACCAGCTATAGATGGGGAGAGGGAAAGGACAAGCACCTGCTATAGATGAGGAGAGGGATAGGACAAGCACCTGCTATAGATGGGGAGAGAGATAGGACAAGCACCCGATATAGATGGAGGGAGGGATAGGACAAGCACCTGCAATAGATGTAGGGAGGGATAGGACAATCACATGCTATAGATGGAGGGAGAGATAGGACAATCACATGCTATAGATGGGGAAAGGGATAGGACAAGCACCTGCTATAGATGTGGAGAGGGATAGGACAAGCACCTGCTATAGATGGGGAGAAGGATAGGACAAGCACCAGCTATAGATGGGGAGAGGGATAGAACAAGCATCTGCTATAGATGGGGGAGAGAAAGGACAAGCACCTGCTATAGATGGGGAGAGAGATAGGACAAGCACCTGCTATAGATGGGGGGAGAGAAAGGACAAGCACCTGCTATAGATGGAGGGAGGGATAGGAAAAGCACCTGCTATAGATGGGGAGAGGGATAGGACAAGCACCTGCTATAGATGGGGAGAGGGATAGAACAAGCACCTGATATAGATGGAGGGAGGGATAGGACAAGCACTTGCTATAGATGGAGGGAGGGATAGGACAAGCACCTGATATAGATGGGGTGAGGGATAGGACAAGCACCTGCTATAGATGGGGAGAGGGCTAGGACAAGCACCAGCTATAGATGGGGGGAGAGAAAGGACAAGCACCTGCTATAGATGGGGAGAGAGATAGGACAAGCATCTGCTATAGATGGGGAGAGGGATAGGACAAGCACCTGCTATAGATGGGGAGAGGGATAGGACAAGCACCTGCTATAGATGGGGAGAGGGATAGGACAAGCACCTGCTATAGATGTGGAGAGGGATAGGACAAGCACCTGCTATAGATGGGGAGAGGGATAGGACAAGCACCAGCTATAGATGGGGGGAGAGAAAGGACAAGCACCTGCTAAAGATGGGGAGAGAGATAGGACAAGCATCTGCTATAGATGGGGAGAGGGATAGGACAAGCACCTGCTATAGATGGGGGGAGAGAAAGGACAAGCACCTGCTATAGATGGGGGGAGAGATAGGACAAACACCTGCTATAGGTGGGGAGAGGGATAGGACAAGCGCCTGCTAGAGATGGAGGGAGGGATAGGACAAGCGCCTGCTATAGATGGAGGGAGAGATAGGACAAGCACCTGCTATAGATGGGGAGAGGGATAGGACAAGCACCAGCTATAGAAGGGGAGAGGGATAGGACAAGCACCAGCTATAGATGGGGAGAGGAATAGGACAAGCACCAGCTATAGATGGGGAGAGGGATAGGACAAGCACCAGCTATAGAAGGGGAGAGGGATAGGACAAGCACCAGCTATAGATGGAGGGAGAGATAGGACAATCACCTGCTATAGATGGGGAGAGGGATAGGACAAGCACCACCTATAGAAGGGGAGAGGGATAGGACAAGCACCAGCTATAGATGGGGAGTGGAATAGGACAAGCACCAGCTATAGATGGGGAGAGGGATAGGACAAGCACCAGCTATAGAAGGGGAGAGGGATAGGACAAGCACCAGCTATAGAAGGGGAGAGGGATAGGACAAGCACCTGCTATAGAAGGGGAGAGGGATAGGGCAAGCACCAGCTATAGAAGGGGAGAGGGATAGAACAAGCACCAGCTATAGATGGGGAGAGCGATAGGACAAGCACCTGATATAGATGGAGGGAGGGATAGGACAAGCACCTGCAATAGATGTAGGGAGGGATAGGACAATCACATGCTATAGATGGAGGGAGAGATAGGACAATCACATGCTATAGATGGGGAAAGGGATAGGACAAGCACCTGCTATAGATGGGGAGAGGGATAGGACAAGCACCTGCTATAGATGGGGGGAGAGAAAGGACAAGCACCTGCTATAGATGGGGGGAGAGAAAGGACAAGCACCTGCTATAGATGGGGAGAGAGATAGGACAAGCACCTGCTATAGATGGGGGGAGAGAAAGGACAAGCACCTGCTATAGATGGGGGGAGGGATAGAACAAGCACCAGATATAGATGGGGAGAGCGATAGGACAAGCACCAGATATAGATGGGGAGAGCGATAGGACAAGCACCTGCTATAGATGGGGAGAGCGATAGGACAAGCACCTTCTATAGATGGGGAGAGGGATAGGACAAGCACCTGCTATAGATGGGGAGAGGGATAGGACAAGCACCTGCTATAGATGGGGAGAGGGATAGGACAAGCACCAGCTATAGATGGGGAGAGGGATAGGACAAGCACCAGCTATATATGGGGAGAGGGATAGGACAAGCACCTGCTATAGATGGGGAGAGGGATAGGACAAGCACCAGCTATAGATGGGGGAGAGGGATAGGACAATCACATGCTATAGATGGAGGGAGAGATAGGACAATCACCTGCTATAGATGGGGAGAGGGATAGGACAAGCACCTGCTACAGATGGGGAGAGGGATATGATAGGACAAGTACCTGCTATAGATGGGGAGATGATAGGACAAGCACCAGCTATAGATGGGGAGAGAAAGAACCTGTCTACCAGCGAAACAGGGGAAAGGGATAAGGCTACTAGGGAATTTTATTTTATTTTATTTATTAGGATCCCCATTAGCCGACGCCAATGACTACAGCTATTCTTACATTACAGATCAAAGACTTTACAATTTACATTTAAGTTACACATACATGCCAGTACATATACACAACCAGTAGGTCACATGCCAGTACATATACACAACCAGTAGGTCACATGCCAGTACATATACACAACCAGTAGGTCACATGTCAGTACATACACACAACAAGTAGGTCACATGCCAGTACATACACACAACAAGTAGGTCACATGTCAGTACATACACACAACCAGTAGGTCACATGTCAGTACATATACACAACCAGTAGGTCACATGTCAGTACATATACACAACAAGTAGTTCACATGTCAGTACATATACACAACCAGTAGGTCACATGTCAGTACATATACACAACAAGTAGGTCACATGGGGAGAGGCGTTATGCCGTGAGGTGTTGCTTTATTCGTATTTTACATACACAACCAGTACATACACAACCAGTAGGTCACATGTCAGAACATGCACACAACAAGTAGGTCACATGTCAGTACATATACACAACCAGTAGGTCACATGTCAGTACATACACACAACCAGTAGGTTACATGTCAGTACATACACACAACCAGTAGGTCACATGTCAGTACATACACACAACCAGTAGGTCACATGTCAGTACATATACACAACCAGTAGGTCACATGTCAGTACATATACACAACCAGTAGGTCACATGTCAGTACATACACACAACCAGTAGGTTACATGTCAGTACATACACACAACCAGTAGGTCACATGTCAGTACATACACACAACCAGTAGGTCACATGTCAGTACATATACACAACCAGTAGGTCACATGTCAGTACATATACACAACCAGTAGGTCACATGTCAGTACATATACACAACCAGTAGGTCACATGTCAGTACATATACACAACAAGTAGGTCACATGTCAGTACATATACACAACCAGTAGGTCACATGTCAGTACATATACACAACAAGTAGGTCACATGTCAGTACATACACACAACCAGTAGGTCACATGTCAGTACATACACACAACAAGTAGGTCACATGTCAGTACATATACACAACCAGTAGGTCACATGTCAGTACATATACACAACCAGTAGGTCACATGTCAGTACATACACACAACCAGTAGGTCACATGTCAGTACATACACACAACCAGTAGGTCACATGTCAGTACATACACACACCCAGTAGGTCACATGTCAGTACATATACACAACCAGTAGGTCACATGTCAGTACATACACACAACCAGTAGGTCACATGTCAGTACATACACACAACCAGTAGGTCACATGTCAGTACATACACACAACCAGTAGGTCACATGTCAGTACATACACACACCCAGTAGGTCACATGTCAGTACATATACACAACCAGTAGGTCACATGTCAGTACATACACACAACCAGTAGGTCACATGTCAGTACATACACACAACCAGTAGGTCACATGTCAGTACATATACACAACCAGTAGGTCACATGTCAGTACATACACACAACCAGTAGGTCACATGTCAGTACATACACACAACCAGTAGGTCACATGTCAGTACATACACACAACCAGTAGGTCACATGTCAGTACATACACACACCCAGTAGGTCACATGTCAGTACATATACACAACCAGTAGGTCACATGTCAGTACATACACACAACCAGTAGGTCACATGGGGAGAGGCGTTATGCCGTGAGGTGTTGCTTTATTTGTATTTTTAAACCAGGCTTGCTGTTCACTTGCTCTATATAAGATGGAAGGGAGTTCCATGAACTCATGGCTCTGTATAATACTGTATGTACGCTTCCTTGAATTGATTCTGGACCTGGGAAAAGGAGTGAAAGGGAGAGTAAAATGAGTGAGAGGGAAAAAGAGGAGAGGAATTAGAGGTGATGAGGAGGAATGAGGTCTTGTTAGCCTCAGTTAATATGACAGTAGTTCAGTGCCTAATCCCTGTGTTTTTACACAGTTGAACAGGTGGAATAACTCAGCCTAAAATGGGCCCTTTAGGGGATACTGTCTATGTCTGGGACTGGGGTGAGAGAGGGAGAGGCAGGGAGAAAAACACACAATCCTAAGCAACCTGCATACACATTGTTTGAAGTACATAGACCAACATAGCTTCTTTAGTAGGTCAAAGCTGTGTGCTGAAAAACCTTGGTAGAACATGGGTGGAGTAGGCATGGTGGTGCTCATGTGAATTTCCTTCATTATGTTTTTTACACTGGAAAGGGGATTTTCTGTTGAAGGCATTATACAAAATTTCCACAGGCAAAGCTAGAGAAATGTTTTTGCAACCAAAGGTCTTTCATTGGCAGTGCTATTGTAAACTTTAATTCAGGCTCTGCCAAAAGGTCTGAGCCTTAATGGCACAGGTGGTGTGCTTGCATAACTGCAAGGATTGCTGGTTAAACGCTGGACTGTTGGCTGTTGCCCTCTAATGGGTCAAATACATTTTGGACGTACTATTAAAGTATGCATAGAACTTACAATGGATTGTGAAAAGTCATTCTCTGAAATTTTCAGAAGGCGAATAGCTCAGTAGTCTTACTATTCTGCCCTTGAGTTGCGTTCCCATGCAAAACTAGACAGATAGCTAACAACTAAGTCTTCAATAAAACTCCCAAGGCGTGACTTTTCTTGAATGAATATATTGAAAACGTTTATGTTGTGAAACTGCAAAATACAGAAAAGAATATACTTTAGTATTCAATTCACACCGACATACTGTAGCTGTACATTATACATTTGAAGTTGCATAAATACAAAGCACGTGCTAAGGTACCATGCATCTGGCATGATGCCAAACCATATAGCTAATTGTTACTCATATGGTAATTGGCTCCTTTCATTACTCTAATAATGTACAACCATCTATGTAGAATAACAAAGCATATTACACTAGAAACAGTAACAAACTACAGTATTGTATATTTTACAACTCGTTTGCATGACGCACGAGCAAAGTAATACAGCTAACGACATACATTAAAGGCATTGCAATTTGTGAGTAAATGCAACCAACATTGATATGTAAGCAACTCTATCAATAACAAGATTATCATCATTAGCTAAATGCTTGAATCGAACTTACAAACACATATTTTCCAAGGCTGAAGCGTGACAAGAAATAACTACATTGAAAGATCTGCACCGTAGCGTTGTTTGTAGCTGCTTCTATGCGTGCAGAACAAATTCTCTACTTCCTGTTTGCGTAGTCTTTCTAAGTACCAGAAACATCCACTAGGGGCAAATAACACCATTGAACACAATGAAAATCCAATTTAACCATTGTAATAAAATAATCTGTTACCTTCTAACAGGATGGCAGCACACTTACGTTGTAAAATATTACTAAAATCCCATTGAAAGAAAACGGTTTTAAAACATTGACTTTTGAGCTATGCATCCTATACATTTATACAATCCGGGTTAAGGGGGGCATTAGCTCCCTCCCCCACCCCTAGAGCTGCGCCACCGGAATGGCCGTGCACGGCAGAGTTGGTGACAAATATCCAACACAAAGACTAGTCCAGCATCCAGATCGTAGCTGTAGATACAATCAAGATGGTTAAATGGAAAAGTTGTTGGTTTGGCACTGTTGATCAGCAAACATTTTGATTCAAATGTCAAGAAGACAGGTAAGTAATGTATTATGGATGTTAGCATTTTTTTTCTCCTGATGCTAGAAAGCATGCATTTGCACCAGGCAGGCAGTGGACTACCAAGGAACTGTTTATATGTAATATTTGCTAGCAATTTGTTTCCTCAGCTACAGTTTGAGCTGTGTCCTGTCTGACCCTGAAATGTGGCTAGCTCTTACCGTAGCTTGGACTATGGAGTAACTAGCTAGTTTTGCAAAATCCCATTGCATACATTGTAAGATAACAGCGTGACAATTTGCCCAAAGTTAGGTGTTAGTTTTGCACTAACCTAAAATAGCAAGCATAAAAGAAACCCTTGAGCAGAGTTCCCACATCCGGTTTTCAGCTGAAGAGGAAGCTAGGTTGAAAATAGCTGTATCCCTGAAAACCAGAACAGCCAGTTGTTGGCAACTTGGCTCAGGCTAGTTTTGAATTGATGCAGCTAGCTAGCTATGCTTTGTTGAAAAATGTAGGACTGGCATTCGGATGTGAGCTAACATTAGCTAGCTTCTGGGTCGAGGTCAGCTGCTGTTGTCCAGCTCTAGCTAGCTAGCTAATGGCTGAAGTAATTTGTGTAAAAACATTCTATAACCAAATATAGCTAGCTACCTTTCTTTTGCATTTTCTGGTATTAGCTAGCTACAGAAGCTAGTTGCTGGACTTTGGACAAGCAAGCTAACATTAGTTAACATTAGCTAGCTAGCTACCTAGCTAATCAAAATACAGTATCTATTTGCATTTAATGATTAACCTCAGATTGAATACCACAATATAGCTAGTTTCTACAGTAGCCTAGGTTTGTTCTCATCCACTTCTTATGACTGGCAGCCTGGTGCAGCTGTAATGCTGCTGAACAACCAAGTTGCTCGACCCGGTGTTAGAACTCTGAGCTTTGGCTGAAAAATATATTAGCATTGTCAGAAATGCTACAAAAAGGTAGCAC
This sequence comes from Oncorhynchus kisutch, assembly GCF_002021735.2. Taxonomy (NCBI): domain Eukaryota; kingdom Metazoa; phylum Chordata; class Actinopteri; order Salmoniformes; family Salmonidae; genus Oncorhynchus; species Oncorhynchus kisutch. The sequence goes on along the minus strand of NC_034203.2, from coordinate 33,829,257 downwards.
ATTGTTGGTTCCCCTACAAACTGCAATAAACTTTGATTTGATTCCGATTGTATGTGTGTGTGTGTGTGTGTGTGTGTGTGTGTGTGTGTGTGTGTGTGTGTGTGTGTGTGTGTGTGTGTGTGTGTGTGTGAGAGAGAGACACTGTTGCCCCTACAAACGTATTCAGCTGGAAAGGTGGCAAGTCTAATGGTCACGTTATGGATGTCGAGCAAGGTCCAGGCAAGAAATAAGATTTGTTCCTAATGCTAACGATCACAGTATATACAGTTTAGCAGATGTAATAGCGGGTGCAGCGAAATGCTTATGTTACTAGCTCCTAACAGTGCAGTAAAATGTCAGTACACAAATCATTTTAAAACATGAAATTAAGAAATCAGGAATACACAAACACTCCAGTGCAACTGCAGCAAGGCACAAACCACCCACTGATGAAACACTTCCCCATTCACTTCAGGTGTGTGCGTGTGTGTGTGTGTGTGTCTGTGTAAATGGGGGTCTCTAAGAGGGGTGCACATTTCCATGTTAATTGTGTGCCTCATTTTGCCTCTACAGATCTAAGTGTCATGATTCATTACCGCTGAAAGACACCTCTAAAATCACACGCATGCACGCACAGCATTGCTTAGGTCCCAGAGTGACTTTATGGCCCCCAAGTTACATAGCAACAAAACATAAAGGGAAGTTCACAATAAGCTAGTATAGAGAAGGTTTTGTTAAAAACTCAAAATACCTGAATAGTCTCGAGAGCAATCTCTCGCACACCTCAGTTTCTCTCACAGGCCTCTCTCACGCACAGGCCTCTCTCTGTCTCTTTGTCACTCAAAGTTCTATTGTCAATTTGGTTTTCTATTTAAACGCCACTTTAAACGTGTACATGACACTGCAACAACATGTCCCCATGGGGACTATAAAGTCAGTAAGTAAGTAAGTCTCTCTCTCTCAAACACGCGCACACACATACTCTTCTCCCTCCTCTGTTCCAGTCCACTGAGGACAACAGGATATTCCTGTCCTCCAAAAGCCACACGCTCTTCATTTGCATATCAATTAACTTTTTAATATAATACTCTGTCACTCGAGACCCATTTTTCATTCGGCTAGCTACGTTCCACCTTCATAGAACTCCATCCATATATTATCTTCCCCACCCCCGAATTTCTCTCTCTCTCTGTACTTCTTACAATCTGCCGCCTCTATATTTATTTTTTGTTCTCTCCCTCTGTCGCTACATAGCCCATGCTATATTTTTCTTTGTCTTCTCCTCTTTCCCTAACTCTCTCTCACTTGTTGTCTCCTCTCTTCTCCCAATCCCCTCTACCGTCTCTCTCTCTCTCTCTTCCTCCCTCTCTCTCATTCTCTCGCTCTCTCACTCTCTCGCTCTCTCTCTCTCTATCAATTAAATTAAATTAAATTAAAATGGCTTTATTGACATGGGAAACATATGTTTACTTTGCCAATTGAAATAGACAGGACATAAACAAGGGAAATAAACAATTAAAAATTAACAGTACACATTACACTCACAATTTTCTAAAGGAATATAAACAATTAAAATGTTATTATTGCTTATGTACAGTGTTGTAACAATGTGCAAATAGTTGAAGTATGAAAGGGAAAATAAATAAACAGATAAATATAGGTTGTATTTACAATGGTGTTTGTGTCCACTGGTTTCCCTTGTGGCAAAAGGTCACACATCTTGCTGCTGTGGTGTCTATCTCTCTCTCTGTCTATCCCTGTCTTCTTGGTCCCTATCTTCAGATCTCTGTGTAGTGTGAGTAGCTGGAAGCGAATAGAGGCTTTGCTGACAGGCTGGAAGTGACACGGCGGGGGTCCGACACTGCATACTAACTCACAAGCATTCAGATGAAGGAGGGAGAGGTAGGGAGAGAGATAACAAAGAGAATGAAGGACAACAAGGGTGAGAGAATAAAATTGTACAATAAAGGCAGGGAGAGAGAGAGCGAGAGAGAGAGAGAGAGAGAGAGAGAGAGAGAGAGAGAGTAGCTGCAGGACTATCTACTACAGGGTTTTGACGGTAGCTTTAATGGCTGACTCAGGTTCTCTTGTCTGTGTGATCGACACACTGGGAAAGTCACGCACACTACAGGAGAGAGAAGTGCTCTGAAAGACTGTCTTTAGGAAAGCTGCCAAGAGGAAAATGGGAGAGAGAAAAGAGAAGAGGAGAGAGAGGGAGTGATCAGACGACAAAAGCTTCCGCTTTGAAAGAAAATAAAATAAAATAGCTATAGAGCTTCAAAGAGCGGGAAAGTTCAAAAAAGAGGAGAGTAATGGGTGTAAATATGGAAATATCCTTCAAACTAAGAGCAAAGAACACACACACAGATCAATCAACTGTCCAATACAGTGCCTTGCAAAAGTATTCAGACCCCATGGATTTCTTCAAATTTTATTGTTACAAATTGGGAATAAAGTTGGATCATGGTGGTTCGGAGGCAGTGGTATGTGTAAATCTGCAACTAGATAGCTATTTTGCAGGACTTTGGCAGCATTGTTGAGAGGGAGCTCACTCTCATCGGCTCTTTTGTGTACCTGAAACATATAAGCCAAAATAAATATAGTATATAGTTAGCCTACTAAACGACTGGTTATATTGTCAGAGTACATTAGAATGATTTAACTAGCTAGCTATCAGTTACATACCACGTATCCATTCACTGGGGGGCAGCTTTGTCACGCCCCTAAACTTTCTAATTACGCCAACAGACGCATTGCTGCTCGTTGTGAATTCGGTGTCCTTCTGTATACTCCATGCCAGACTGAGAGGGGGGTCGTTGATATGTCGGTTCAAACCAGCTCCATTCATGTTTCTCACTGCACCATAAAAGTCCCATAGAATGTCTTCAGCTCCATTTTTGTTGTATTCCCAAACTCACAATGTTCCCCTTCTGCACACCAGTCAGTGAAGCAGGTAAGTCCCCAATTTGTTTGTTTCACAATGTTCTTTTCATTTAGGTTTCTCTCAAATTCATCTAAACTCCTCTTTTCTACATCGGCATGTCAAACTATTGTTGATGTAGTGACTTTATTGATGTGAAAAGGAGAAATTATAGTAAGGTGAAAATGCGAAACGTCATAGTCATGGTATACGGTCTCACATACACACAGCTGTTTTAGCCAATCAGCATCCAGTATCCAAACTACCCGGTTTATAATACATGTTAGAAACACCTTTGGCATAAATTACAGCTGGGAGTCTTCTAGGGTATTTCTATAAGAGCTTTGCACACCTGGATTGTGCAACATTTGCATATTATTATTTTCAAAGTTCTTCAAGCTCTGTCAAGATGTTGGTGATCATGGCTAGACAGCAACTTGTAAGTCTTGCCATAGATTTTCAGTGTTTATTTTGCCTTGTGTTGTACGATATTGTTCTGCTGAAGGGTGGATTCCTCAGTCTCTGGTGTAAAGCAGACTGATCCAGGTTTTCCTCTAGGATTTTGCCTGTGCTTAGCTCCATCCCATGTCTTTTTATCCCATGTATTTGCCTATGACAAGCATACCCATACCATGATGCAGCCACAACCTTGCTTGAAAATATGGAGGCAGTTACTCAGTGATGTGTTGTCCTGGACTTGCCCCCAAAATAAGGGTTTGCAATTAGGCCAAAAATTGTATTCCTTTGCTGTGTCTTTTTGTTATCTGAAGTATTACTTTAGTGCCTTGTTGCATACAAGAGGCATGTTTTGGAATATGTCTATTCTGTATAATTGTATTCTTCTTTTCACTCTGTCATTTAGGTCATTATTGTGGAGCCACTATAATGTTGTTGATCCATCCTCAGTTTTCTCCCTTCACAGCCATTGAACCTTTCAAAATCACCAATGACCTAATGGTAACCTCCCTGGGCAGTTTATTTCTGTCCTGCAGTTCAATTCAGAAGGACGACTGCATTTTTTATGTATCTAGGTGGTTTAATACAAAACTCACAACATAATTATTAACTTGACCATGTTCAAAGAGATATGCAATGTCTGATTTCTTATTGTTATCCATCTACCAATCACTGCCCTTCTTTATGAGGCTTTCGGAAAAGCTCGCTGGTCTTTGTTGTTGTATCTGTGCTTGAAATTCAATACTTGACTGAGGAATCTTACAAATGTTGTATGCATGCAAGACAGAGGAAGTGTTAGTCGTAAAAAAATAATGTCAACCCCTATTCTTTCACACAGAGTGAGTCCATGTAACTTATTAAGGGATTTGTTAAGCCACATTTTACTCCTAAACTAATTAAGGCGTGTCAAAACAAAAGGGGCTGAATACTTATGTAACAAACATATTTTAGTATTTTAGTATTTATATTAAAATGACATGATAGAGTATTTTGTGTTGATTGTGAAGAAATACAAGATGTGAAGAAATCCAAGGGGCCTGAACACATTTGCAAGGCACTGTATGTATCTGGTAGAGAGCTCAAATTCAAATGAAGTTGCTGTGTGTGTGTTTTCTGTGTAACGTTGGCCCTATCTTAACCAGTGTTGCTTTCACAGCTAATAAAGGCTGTTTAGAAGCAAGCTGTACCATTCAATGTGTTTTATATGACAAGATTATTGCAAGACCTCAGATCGTAGAAGGAGAAATTGATATACTCAGGGAGAACAGAACTAGTGGAGGGGGTCAACACACACACACACACACACACACACACACACACAAACACACACACACACACACAAACACACACGCACGCACACACAAATAAACACAAACACACATACAAGCATACACACACAAACACGCACACACAATCATACACTTCTGCCAATACTTTACCATAACATCTGAATGTCTTTTTCTCATCCACTTGAACTCTTTACCCCGAGTAGTACTTTTTGTGTGTGTGTGTACTTAACTGTGTGTTCTTGATGTGTTTGTACATCTTAACCAACTGTCTATTTGAGTTCCAGTTGAACTGATAGCAGGTGTGTGAATAGACAGACATACAGACAGACAGACGGACAGACAGACAGACAGGCAGACGGGCTGGCTGGCAGACAGACAGACAGACAGGCAGACAGGCAGGCAGACAGACAGACAGACAGACAGACAGACAGACAGACAGACAGACAGACAGACAGACAGACAGACGTGGGTCTGTGTTTGTTCTTATCATAGACTCTCTCCACAGGAGGTGTATGGTGAGCTGTGACCTGGTGGTCCAGACTGTACTCACCACACTAATCTCCCCTGTGACACCCAGACACAGCCCCTATCTCCCTGGGACACTGCCTGTTGCCTTCTACTGCCTTGACTCATCCTTCTGACACACATAAAGGTACGGACGCGCACACACGCACGCACATGCACACACACACACACACACACATATGCAAGTGTACACACACACACACCTCAGTAATCATTAGTATGGATGAGAGAGTGTGTCGAGAGGAGATCAGACAATCTGTAATCACATCGCCTGTGTGACATACTGTACTGCTAATAGGATGGACCTGTGAACATGGTTTCTCGCTCTCTCTATCCCTTTGTCTCTCGCTCTCGCCATCTTTCTCCCTCCCCCTTCTTTTGCTCTCCCTCCTACTCATAATCAGTGGGAGTGGGTCCTTAATGGGAATGTTAATCAGAGACTAACACACACTCACACACACACAGAGAGAGAGAGACACACACAGAGAGAGAGAGAGAGAGAGAGAGAGAGAGAGAGAGAGAGACACACACACAAACACACAGAGAGACACACACAAACAGACACATACACTCACTCACTCACTCACTCACTCACTCACTCACTCACTCACTCACACACACACACACACACACACACACACACACACACACACACACACACACACACACACACACACACACACACACACACACACACACACACACACACACACCACAGACCCGCTGTGTCTCATCATCACTCACAATAACAGATATCCCATTTAATATGAAGCTCTTAGATTAAATGTAATTAAGATGAATTAGAAACAATGTCATGCCCAAACTAAGCTTGAAAACACCATCTGATAAACATTATATTTCTATAATATTTAGTCATTAAACTGCATAACTCTGGGTTTCTATATTTCTTAATTCCATTCTTTTACTTTTAGATTTGTGTGTATTGTTGTGTATTGTTAGATATCCCTTCTTCCTTCTCTCTCCCCTCCCGTCCTTCTCTATCCCTTCATCCTTCTCTCTCCCCTCCCTTCTTCCTTCTTTCTCCCCTCCTTCCTTCTACCTCTCTCTTTCCTTCTCTCTCCCCTCTCCCACCTTCATTATCTCTCCCTCTCTCTCCTTCCTCTCCTATCCCCATCCCTTGTTCCTTCTCCCTCCCACATTCATTATCTCTCCATTTCTCTCCATCTCTCCTTCCTTCCTTCTCTCTCTTCCTCTACCTCCTTCCTTCTCTCTCCCCCTCTCTTTCCCTCCTTCTCTCCTCTCTCCCTACTTCCTTCCTTTTCTCTCCCTCCTTCCATCTTTGTCTCTCTCCCTCTCCCTCCCTCCTTCCTTCTCTCTCCCCTTTCCCGCCATCTCCTTCCTTCCCTCTCCTCCCTTCCTTCTCTCTCCCTCACACCATCTGGCATCCAGCCAAAAACTCTCCTGACCGCTTTAGAAAAAGATTTACTATGCCAGAGGTAATTATTAGGAAGGGGGAATTATTAACAATAGAGTTATGGTATATAAATCTGTCTGTGTTTCATTAAAACATGTTTTGAAACATTAACTTAATACCAATTCATTAGACTAAGTGGGGAGCCAGACAAGACGAGGGGCAGAGGAGAGGTGAGGGGAAGTATGAGCATAGAGGAGAAAAGAGAGGCAAGGGAAAGCATGTTTAGTGGAGGGGTGACCTGCTTTCATCATCATTGAATGAAGTGTGTTTTCATGTCTAATAAACTAAACTACACACCACAGTATGAGTGGGTCACAAACTCAGGGCAAGAAAACACACCATGGGTTTGGTGAGAGTGTGTTACGACCAATGATCCCTCTAAGCTGAGTGTGGGTGAGGGCGCGCAGCTCCCTGGGACTGCCGTTCAGAAGAAATATCAGCCTGCACAGAGAAGCACAAGATTGAACTTCACTCAACTCTAGAGTTTTCCACCTTAATTAACACTATCAACTTTTCCCTTTGTGGGAATTGTGATCAAATCAACACAGTAGTAGCCACTTTCAATGTAACATACCGAAACAAAACAAACTATGCAAAAGATTTTGTTGTAGGCAGAACGCAACGGAGTAGGATTCTATTCCATTGATATGCACGACTCATCCTGTACTCTACACAGACTGTTGCAGCATAACCAATCAGAGCTGCAGTAGGCCTATATGCAAATAGACCATTGCCATATATGGATCTGTGCAATTCACTTTGAACTGGACTTTGTTTACAGCATGAGTGGTCATGATTATTATGAGCTTGTTCTCAGATCAAAGTGAGAGCTGCATGTAGCCACGTGTCCACATTTGTTCATATCCAAGAGCACAAAACATGTGTTTAATTCTCATATCACTAAGATGTCAGATCAACACGCACACACACGCACACGCACACACACACACACACACACACACACACACACACACACACACACACACACACACACACACACACACACACACACACACACACACACACACACACACATGCTTTCCTCCCATCTTTATAGGCTATAGTTAGCCCTTTTAGAAGATCTGGGCAAGGTATCATTATGATACCAGCGACTGCTAGCTTGTTTGTGAGCTAGTTAGTTCGTAGGGTTTTTGCAGACAAAGCAGTATCATATAGCCCAAAGCTCACCCATATTGGTTCAAAGAGCCACAAGTTGCCAGCAAATACACACACAACACAAGAGCACGCACACGCACGCACACAAAGACATGCACAGACATTTAGCAGCTGCCCCTTTAGAAGGCTTTTGAATGGCCACTCCAAAACAGACTCTTCTGGCTCATAATCATCATTAGTGCTATTACACAAAAAACTGCCTGGTGCTAACCTTTCTGCCACAGGCCTCTCTCTCTCTCTATGTGTGTGTTTGTCACTAACCTCTCCTCAAACACACAGTTTCTCCAGCCAGCAAACTAGACCAGAGTCTTCTGGCATTGAGAACACCTACGAGCCAGGAAACTGCTTGCGGAAGGCACACAATGGCTACCATTCACCTCCCAACAAACAGGACTTGGCATTTTCTGGCATAGAGGACCAGGAAACTGCCTGTGTGGGGAGAATTCTGGCACAAAATGGCTGCTGGGGTATGCATCTCCCAGGTGGGTGGTGGATTAGCTGAGCTGAAAAAATTATAAACTCCCTCCAATGAGAAGCCTTTCATCTGTGCTTCAATTACCTTCTCCCTCTCTCTTTCTCCTCCTTCACTTTCATCTCTCTCTCTTTGTTTACCATCTGTTCTAGTTTCCCTTTCTACTTCCTACACGGTCTCAGGGATACCGGAGTGATAGAGATAGATATGTATAGGGGTAAGGTGACAGGGATACTGGAGTGATAGAGGTAGATATGTATAGGGGTAAGGTGACAGGGATACTGGAGTGATAGAGGTAGATATGTATAGGGGTAAGGTGACAGGGATACTGGAGTGATAGAGGTAGATATGTATAGGGGTAAGGTGACAGGGATACTGGAGTGATAGAGGTAGATATGTATAGGGGTAAGGTGACAGGGATACTGGAGTGATGGAGGTAGATATGTATAGGGGTAAGGAGACAGGGATACTGGAGTGATAGAGGTAGATATGTATAGGGGTAAGGAGACAGGGATACTGGAGTGATAGAGGTAGATATGTATAGGGGTAAGGAGACAGGGATACAGGAGTGATGGAGGTAGATATGTATAGGGGTAAGGAGACAGGGATACTGGAGTGATAGAGGTAGATATGTATAGGGGTAAGGAGACAGGGATACAGGAGTGATGGAGGTAGATATGTATAGGGGTAAGGAGACAGGGATACTGGAGTGATAGAGGTAGATATGTATAGGGGTAAGGTGACAGGGATACTGGAGTGATGGAGGTAGATATGTATAGGGGTAAGGAGACAGGGATACTGGAGTGATAGAGGTAGATATGTATAGGGGTAAGGTGACAGGGATACTGGAGTGATAGAGGTAGATATGTATAGGGGTAAGGTGACAGGGATACTGGAGTGATAGAGGTAGATATGTATAGGGGTAAGGAGACAGGGATACTGGAGTGATAGAGGTAGATATGTATAGGGGTAAGGAGACAGGGATACTGGAGTGATAGAGGTAGATATGTATAGGGGTAAGGAGACAGGGATACAGGAGTGATGGAGGTAGATATGTATAGGGGTAAGGAGACAGGGATACTGGAGTGATAGAGGTAGATATGTATAGGGGTAAGGAGACAGGGATACAGGAGTGATGGAGGTAGATATGTATAGGGGTAAGGTGACAGGGATACTGGAGTGATGGAGGTAGATATGTATAGGGGTAAGGTGACAGGGATACTGGAGTGATAGAGGTAGATATGTATAGGGGTACGGTGACAGGGATACTGGAGTGATGGTTGTAGATATGTGTATGGTTAAGGTGACTAGGCATCAGGATATATGATAAACAGAGTAGCAGCAGTGTATATGATGATTGTATGTGAGTGTGTGTAGAGTCAATATAAATGTGTTTGCATGTTATGTGTGTGTTGGAGTGCCAGTATGTGTGAGTGTGTAGAGTCCTGTGAGTGTGTCTAGAAAATACAAATATTACTAAAAGGGTCAACTCAGATAGTCTGTGTAGCCATTTTGTTAGCTGTTTAGCAGTCTTATGGCTTGGGGATAGAAGCTGTTTAGTAGCCTGTTGGTGTCAGACTTGATGCACCGATACCACTTGATGTGCGGAAGCAGAGGGAACAGTCTATGGCTTGGGTGGCTGGCGTCTTTAACAATTTTCTGGGCCTTCCTTTCACACCACCTGCTATAGAGGTCCTGGATGGCAGGGAGATGGTCCCAGTGATGTACTGGGGTGTCTGCACCACCCTCTGTAGCGCCATAAAATTGTTATATTTTTTTATTTCACCTTTATTTAACCAGGTAGGCTAGTTGAGAACACCTTTATTTAACCAGGTAGGCTAGTTGAGAACACCTTTATTTAACCAGGTAGGCTAGTTGAGAACAAGTTCTCATTTACAACTGCGACCTGACCAAGATAAAGCATAGCAGTGTGAACAGACAACAACACAGAGTTACACATGGAGTAAACAATAAACAAGTCAATAAACACAGTAGAAAAATAAACAAATAGTCTATATACATTGTGTGCAAAAGGCATGAGGAGGTAGGCAAATAATTACAATTTTGCAGATTAACACAAATGATCAGATGGTCATGTGCAGGTAGAGATGCTGGTGTGCAAAAGAGCAGAAAGGTAAATAAATAAAAACAGTATGGGTTTGAGGTAGGTAAATTGGGTGGGCTATTTACTGATGGACTATGTATAGCTGCAGCGATCGGTTAGCTGCTCAGATAGCAGATATTTAAAGTTGGTGAGGGAGATAAAAGTCTCCAACTTCAGAGATTTTTGCAATTCATTCCAGTCACAGGCAGCAGAGAACTGGAAGGAAAGGCGGCCAAATTAGGTGTTGGCTTTAGGGATGATAAGTGAGATACACCTGCTGGAGCGCGTGCTATGGGTGGGTGTTGCCATCGTGACCAGTGAACTGAGATAAGGCGGAGCTTTACCTAGCATGGACATGTAGATGACCTGGAGCCAGTGGGTCTGGCGAAGAATATGTAGCGAGGGCCAGCCGACTAGAGCATACAAGTCGCAGTGGTGGGTGGTATAAGGTGCTTTTGTAACAAAACGGATGACACTGTGATAAACTGCATCCTGTTTGCTGAGTAGAGTATTGGAAGCTATTTTGTAGATGACAGAACGGTAGGATAGTCAGTTTTACTAGGGTAAGTTTGGCGGTGTGAGTGAAGGAGGCTTTGTTGCGGAATAGAAAGCCGACTCTAGATTTGATTTTAGATTGGAGATGTTTGATATGAGTCTTGAAGGATACTTTACAGTCTAGCCAGACACCTAGGTACTTATAGATGTCCACATATTCTAGGTCGGAACCATCCAGGGTGATGATGCTAGTCGGGCGTGCGGGTGCAGGCAGCGAACGGTTGAAAAGCATGCATTTGGTTTTACTAGCATTTAAGAGCAGTTGGAGGCCACGGAAGGAGTGTTGTATGGCATTAAAGCTCGTTTGGAGGTTAGATAGCACAGTGTCCAAGGAAGGGCCAGAAGTATACAGAATGGTGTCGTCTGCGTAGAGGTGGATCAGGGAATCGCCCGCAGCAAGAGCAGCATATACAGAGAAAAGAGTCGGCCCGAGAATTGAACCCTGTGGCACCCCCATAGAGACTGCCAGAGGACCGGACAACATGCCCTCCGATTTGACACATTGAACTCTGTCTGCAAAGTAGTTGGTGAACCAGGCAAAGCAGTCATTAGAAAAACCGATGCTACTGAGTCTACCGATAAGAATATGGCGATTGACAGAATCGAAAGCCTTGGCCCGGTCGATGAAGACGGCTGCACAGTCTTTTATTGATGGCGGTTATAATATCGTTTAGTACCTTGAGCTGCACCTGTGACCGGCTCGGAAACCAGATTGCACACAGGAGAAGGTACGGTGGGATTCGAGATGGTCAGTGATCTGTTTGTTGACTTGGCTTTCAAAGACCTTAGATAGGCAGGGCATGATGGATATAGGTCTGTAACAGTTTGGGTCCAGGGTGTCTCCCCCTTTGAAGAGGGGGATGACTGCGGCAGCTTTCCAATCCTTGGGGATCTCAGACGATATGAAAGAGAGGTTGAACAGGCTGGTAATAGGGGTTGCGACAATGGCAGCGGATAGTTTCAGAAATAGAGGGTCCAGATTGTCAAGCCCAGCTGATTTGGGGTGATGGGGCGGCAGGGTAGCCTAGTGGTTAGAGCGTTGGACTAGTAACCGGAAGGTTGCAAGTTCAAACCCCCTGACAAGGTACAAATCTGTCGTTCTGCCCCTGAACAGGCAGTTAACCCACTGTTCCTAGGCCGTCATTGAAAATAAGAATTTGTTCTTAACTGACTTGCCTAGTTAAATAAAGGTAAAATAAAAAATAAAAAATTGTACGGGTCCAGGTTTTGCAGCTCTTTCAGAACATCTGCTATCTGGATTTGGGTAAAGGAGAAGCTGGGGAGGCTTGGGCGAGTAGCTGCGGGGGGGGGGGGAGCTGTTGGCCGAGGTTGGAGTAGCCAGTAGGAAGGCATGGCCAGCCGTTGAGAAATGCTTGATGGTGGTGCTGTTGCCATGCCAAGCCTTCTTCACGACTGTGTGCATATGAGTGGACAATTTTAAGTCCTTAGCGTTTTGGACACGAGGAACTTAAAGCTCTCAACCCGCTCCACTACAGCTCCGGCGATGTGGATGGGGGCGTGTTTGCCCTGTTTCCTATAGTTCACCATCAGCTCCTTGGTCTTACTGACATTGGGGGAGAGATTGTTGTCCCAGCAACACACTGCCAGGTCACTGACCTCCTCCCGTTAGGCTGTCTCATTGTTGCTGGTGATCAGGCCGTTGAGTCGTGAGCAAACTTCATGATGGTGTTGGAGTCGTGTGTGGCCATGCAATCGTGGATGAACAGGGAGTACACGAGGGAACTAAGCACACACCCCTGTGGGTCCCCCGTGTTGAGGGTCAGTGTAGCGGAGGTGATGTTGCCTTCCCTCACCACATGGGGTAGGCCCGTCAGGAAGTCCAGGATGCAGTTGCAAAGGGAGGTTTTCAGTCCCAGGGTCCTAAGCTTGGTGACGAGCTTGGAGAGGACAATGTTGCTGAACGCTGAGCCGTAGTCAACGAACAGCATTTTCACATAGGTATTCTAAGTGACAGTGTTCAGATCGTTCTCTTCTTGTTGCTTCCTTTCTGTCATTAACTTTGAAGAATATCCTAAGGCCTTGTAACAGATGCTGATGTCTTAAAAGAGCCTCCTCAAACACACATACACCCACACCAGATGCTATTATGTAGAGAATGCCTGCCTTGACAGAGACACCTCACTTCCTCTATTAGACAGACTAAAAAGTGTTCCTCACGAATATATCCATTACAAACACATTTCACCCCCCCCCCCTACCTTCTCTCTCCCGCTCTCTCTTTTTTTACAGAGCAGGTCAATACCTCTCTCCCTCTCAATCATTTTGTAAGAGAGACATTAAAAGAAAGAAAGACTTCATGTCTTTTACTCAAGCTATCCTTTCTAAAGAGAGTGAGAGAGTGAGAGAGCGAGAGAGAGAGTGAGAGAGCGAGAGAGAGAGAGAGAGAGAGAGAGAGAGAGAGAGAGAGCGAGAGAGCGAGAGAGAGAGCGAGAGAGCGAGCGAGAGAGAGAGAGAGAGAGAGGATGCTGAATAGGCTTTCAGATGCTAATTTACCTGTCACCTCCAGACATAGACTAAGACTTCCTGTTCCCCTTCTGGCTCGTGAGTTATTCAGGGTGTCCTTGTCCAATCAGGTTAGTGCTAGAGGAGGTTAGATTGATAAGTTTGACTGTTGATTGGAGTTAATGTACAAATCCTTTCACCATGAGCAGATATAACTTCTCTGAGACATTATACAGTCTAAAAACCACAAGACTTTTAAACAGATGGCCTAACCCCTAATTCAACTTCTCACCACTCTTCGACAACTTCTTAATAAAAACACAAACAAACAACTATCGAAAATGAAGGGGATCTGGCATCCGACCAAAGCCTGGAGTGTCGTTTGGCTCTTCACAACTCTTTAAGTAAGAGAGGTATGGCGGCAAGAGACAATCAGAAGTAGAGAAAGGGTAGGCACCACACACACCAACACACACAAACACACCGACACACACAAACACAATACCGACACATACGCACACGCTAGAGAACTGACGACTTGTAACAACTTCTCTAACAACTTCTGAGGGAACAGAAAAACACAAATGGGGGAACGGTTTGATGAGCGTACACCATCTGCTGATTCCATCACATGCCAGTCGCTCGCATTGTTCCTACCTGCCAGCCTGCCAACTAGCCCGCAGAAAAGCCCTTGCAGTAAAAAACTCTACACACACACAAACACACACACACACACAGCAATAACTACACACACTCTCCGCATAACTGTGGTTCTGTGTCTGAGGGGGGTTGGGTGTTTTTCATGTTTTCCCCCTGCAGGAACAATGGACAGACGCCACTTTATTTAACGGGAACCGAAAAGAACATAACATACCACAAATCACAGTTTTTACGAGCCATATTACTAAGATATCACCCGCTTCCCTGCCAACACAGACCGAGGGGGAGTAGGGCGTATGGTGTGTGTGTGTTAGTGTGTGTGTGCGTGTGTGCATGCGTGAATGTGTAAGTTAGTGTGTGTGTGTACAGTAGTGTGTCTCTCTCTCCATGTTTCTCTCACTATCCCTCCCTCTTTCTCTCCGAGGCTAGGATGAATCAGTGTCACTCCGTTTTGCTGTAATGAAAGCTGTAGAGCAGTGAGAAATAGAGAAGAAAAGGAGGATATACTGAAAAGATAACACAAAGAAAGAGGAAGAAAATAGAGGGAAAGAATAATGAGATAAGCATGGAAATGTTGAATAGACACTGGGGTAGGGAGAGGAATAAAGATTGATATAGGCAGAGCGAAGATGGTATAGAAAAATGAAAAGGAAAGAGAGAGAGAGGGAGAGAGAGAGAAGAAGCTGAGAGAAAGAGAGAGATGCATTATGATTGGCTATCACTGCTGATTTCAGATTCTGCATGATTCTTCAAAAACCAGCCTGCCGGTTTTCAATACACCACCCCTATTGCACCTTCCAGTGCAATCTCCCTCCCTCCCCCCTTCCCTCCTCCTTCCTTCACAAAATGTTTCTTGCCCTCTCTCACAAAAAAAAAATATATTATCCCCAATGGTCCCATATACTCTCTCATCTTCTTTCTCACTCTACTTCTCTCTTCTCCCTCCATCATCCTCTCTCTCCTCCCTGTTCTCTCTCATCTTCTTTCTCACTCTACTTCTCTCTTCTCCCTCCATCATCCTCTCTCTCCTCCCTGTTCTCTCTCATCTTCTTTCTCACTCTACTTCTCTCTTCTCCCTCCATCATCCTCTCTTGCCTCCCTGTTCTCTCTCATCTTCTTTCTCACTCTACTTCTCTCTTCTCCCTCCATCATCCTCTCTCTCCTCCCTGTTCTCTCTCATCTTCTTTCTCACTCTACTTCTCTCTTCTCCCTCCATCATCCTCTCTCTCCTCCCTGTTCTCTCTCATCTTCTTTCTCACTCTATTTCTCTCTTCTCCCTCCATCACCCTCTCTCTCCTCCCTGTTGTCTCTGTATTCTGGACATCTCTATATATCCTTTCCCTTCTTGTCTCTCAAGTGCTGTCTTTGATCTCATTCAATCTGCAGTCAAACACACACACAATCCTGTTTCGAGGTTCTCTATTAGAAAGCACTAATCAACCCCCAGCCCTGCCTCCATCCCCCTATCCAAGCCATGGCAGAATGAAAGGAAGGAAAGAGTGGGAGGAGAGAGAAGAGGTTCATGGCTAGGAGGGATGAAGCTCGTGTCAAAGTGACATCAAAAGTTGGATGTTTGAGTGGCATCAGGGAGAATTTTAGCTAACCCTAACCCCTTTCCTAAATTGTAAGGGAAACTTCAGTGCTAGACACTATTTGGGGTGTTCTTCCAGTCTCACTACATACGTATGAGCTGTTTCAGACATAATTATGGACTATAGCTGTATTTTAAAAAAAATTGCACCGGAAGAGTTCAACCAATGCCGCCATTGGTTGATTGAGTCTGTTGTCTGTTTTTTAGCAATTATTGTGGCCTTTGTGTTTCGCCGATTGCACGATCCCACTAGCAGCAAGTAAGATATGGTTGTCCTTGTTCAAATATAACCATTGGACTATCTGCCAGGACATTGAAGGATATCTTGGTTCACTAATTTCCCCTGGCTTTGTAAAGACTACAATTTGACGGGAGCCCTACTTCCTTGTTCCTACCCTCTTAAGCAAGCTTTTCAAAACGGGGGGCAGTACTAGTTTACAGGTACATGGAAGTTATGTTACCATGCACTGTCTATCCAAGATAATTCATTAGCTACAATGGCAGCTTCTGATGATTCCTCATTCCAAGAAGAGCTGGACGATGAAACATTTTTTGATGTTCTTTTACATAGGAACATACAGCCCTATTCATTTGAGCCAGAATACACTGAAGAGCAGTTGAAACAGTGAAAGAAATAACTGTGAAATTGCTTGAGGTTTTTATTTTGTGTAATGAAGAAGTACCATAGCGCAGAACGAGAGTCACTTCATGTGTACCTTTTGATAGAGGCGCGTAACCAGAAAAGTAGCGTCAGTTGGTTTTGCTCCTGTATTGAACACAGATCATCCCGTCTTCAATTTGATCGATTATATATGTTTAGAAATACCTAACGTTGTATTACAAAAGTAGTTTGAAATGTTTTGGCAAAGTTTACAGGTAACTTTTGAGATATTTTGAAGGGATGTTGGAAGCTGTGTTTTTCTGGATCAAATGCGCCAAATAAATGGACATTTTGGATATATATCGACGGAATTAATCGAACAAAAGGACCATTTGTGATGTTTATGGGACATATAGGTGTGCCAACAAAAGAAGCTCGTCAAAGATTTATATTTTATTTCTGCATTTTGTCGCGCCTGCAGAGTTGAAATATGCTACTCTATCATTGTTTACTTGTTTACTCATTTGCTATCATCAGATAATAGTATATTATGCTTTTGCTGAAAAGCCTTTTTGAATTCTGACATGTTGGCTGGATTCACAACGAATGTAGCTTTAATTTGCTATCTAGCATGTGTAATTTAATGAAAGTTAGATTTTTATAAAAATGTATTTGAATTTGGCGCTCTGCATTTTCCCTGGCTATTGGCCATGTGGGACGTAAGCGTCCGCCTACTCCAGAGAGGTAAACTAACGTTTGACTGATTATTTGATTGAATTAAACCATGCAACAATTAACTATTTAATAACCTGGGGCACCACGGAAGCATTAGTTTATATAGAGCGGCTATCTCCCGAATCCACTCTTGAAGATCTTTTACATCATTAGCAAGCAATTATTAATCAACACCTTATTCAGTCTCATCTGAATGTCGTAAAATTCTTGGTTATCTTCATGAACCCTGGCTAACAAGTTGAATCTGCAATAGAAAAATTGGCTTAATTATTTATTTACTAAATAATCACACAGAATTACATATACACAGGATGGACCATACATCGATTACTAATCATGTCATAAAATAAAAAGTCCCTAGCGGACGGAAACCGATATGATGGCTGGTTACACAAATAATGAGGGTTGGGTTTGAATGAAAGAGTGGGAAGACTGAGGGACTAAAGAGATTGGGTCTCAATCGGACCTTGAAAAGCAATGCTAACCTAAATACAGAATCTTATGCATTCTAATAACCACCCATTCGGAAAAGGAAAATGCAAGTTATATATTTGCACTGAGCTGTGCTTCGATAGATGGGTCGAAGATGGAAGACTGGTTTGCCCAGAAGAGATTGCCCTTGTCCCTTGTAGAATCTGTCTGGTCGTAGTGTTGTAGGGCAGATACGTTATACCCTGTCTTCTCAGGAGATTGTATGTCCTTTCCTAGGCCACGTACGTTTACAGCTGTAGCTGATAACTCGACTTCTATGTATCACTTCTTCTTTAGTGAAAAAGAGTTGAAAGTTCATACCATTTTGCCATAATCAGCTCACGCTGTATTCTGGCTGGTGTAGTTGAAATTCATCCTTCCAGCGTGGTGATCGTCACCTCCACGTGATTTGTTCTCATGTAAATGTTGTTATGTAGAGTAGATATTCAACCATTCACAACCACAGCTCACGCTGGGGTTTGCTTAGTCTGACGTGAATTGGGTCACGGGGGCTTTTACACTGGAGAAGATAAGGGCTTGTTTCTCTCCTCTCAACCAATGTCCGTCCACTTTGGCGTGGCCACTGAGTGAGCATAGTTAACTTATGAAAACAATTTTAAAATTACATTTAATCTTTTCACAAATAGTTTCATATTTAAACATTTAAATTGCACAACAATTCCATGTGAATCTGATAACGTGTAGACTTTCCAAGGTACAATTTATGTTGTCCGATCATCAGATATAATGTCCCAGACACCAACTGATCTGACATCATATTCTTTAAGTGCCAACGGACACTTTCAACTGGTTGGATTACATAAATATTGTTATTTTCCCTAACCTTTTTATGTTACCATACTCTATGTTATCAAAGGGCTTTCCAAGAGTCCATTCTGTAGAGTGGAGAGAAAAGGGGGAAAGGTATTTATGGGGTCATAAACCTCATAAACCTCCCCCAACAGGGCAACGTCATGACGTATGTTTATACTGTATCTTATACCATCTTGCTTATGCCGCTCAGTCATCGCTCATCCATATATTAATATGTACATATTCTTATTCTATCCATTTAGATTTGTGTGTACTATGTAGTTGTGGAATTATTAGATTACTTGTTAGGATTTCTCTACACTCGCATTAACATCTGCTAACCATGTGTATGTGACCAATAAAATTTGATTTGATTTGTGTGGTTCCCACCGTGAAGCACGGAGGAGGAGGTATAAGGGCACAAGGCGAGACCCAGATGCAGACACAGGAGGCAGATGGTTAGAGTCCAAGATGTTTATTAACAATCCAAAAGGGGTCAAAACCAGTTCAGAGATCCAGAGGTACAGAATGGCAGGCTCGAGGTCAGGGTAGGCAGAATGGCAGGCTCGAGGTCAGGGTAGGCAGAATGGCAGGCTCGAGGTCAGGGTAGGCAGAATGGCAGGCTCGAGGTCATGGTAGGCAGAATGGTCAGTTCAGAGATCCAGAGGTACAGAATGGCAGGCTCGAGGTCAGGGTAGGCAGAATGGCAGGCTCGAGGTCAGGGTAGGCAGAATGGTCAGGCAAAGCGGGAGGACTAGTAAAAGATAATAGAAAAGCAGGAGCACAGGAAAGACACACTGGTTGACTTGAACATACAAGATGAACTGGCACAGAGACAGGAAACACAGAGATAAATACAGCAGGGAAAATAAGCGACACCTGGAGGGGGTGGAGACAATCACAAGGACAGGTTAAACAGATCAGGGCATGACAGGATGTGTGATGGTGCTTTGCCGGTGACACTATCGGTTGATTTATTTAGAATTCAAGGGACACTTAACGAGCATGGCTACCACAGCCTTCTGCAGTGATACGCTATCCCACTTAGTGGGACTATCATTTGTTTTTCAACAGGACAATAACCCAACACACCTCCAGGCTGTGTAAGGTCTACTTGACCAAGAAGGAGAGTGCTGCATCAGATGACCTGGCCTCCACAATCACCTGACCTCAACCCAATTGTGATTGTTTGGGATGAGTTGGACCGCAGAGTGAAGGAAAAGTAGCCAACAAGTTCTCATCATATGTGGGAACTCCTTTAAGACTGTTGGTAAAGCATTCCAGGTGATGCTGGTTGAGAGAATGCCAAGAGTGTGCAAAGCTGGCATCAAGGCAAAGGGTGGCTACTTTGAAGATTCTAAAATCAAAAAAATATATTAGTATTTTTTTAAACACTTTGTTATTTCATAGTTATGATGTCTTCACTATTATTATTCTACAATATATAAAATAGTAAATATAAAGATGAAACATTGATATATATATATATATATATATATATATGTACAACAGCTAGACATATCTATACCACAATGCAATTTTGAGCATACTAGGCATTCTAGATTATACCACAATATCAGTCTAACTGAATATGGGTATTGTGTTGGTTGAATATTCCAGGCAGGTTACATATTGTTCTTCAGCTGGTGAACCTCTTCTTGCGTTGGGTAATGGCAGCTGATTTAGCAGTCTTTGGCCATGTTGGCAGGGCTGTTGGGTTTGGGGATCTGTGACTCAGGCTCTTTGTAGACAATTGTCTGGTCCTTTCTGCACTCCACAGCTATGTGGACAAGCCACTCTTACACGTTTTTCACCACCCACTGCTTCGACCTCTTGCAGAAGATTTGTTTGCACTGCAAGTCTCCAGGAGAGAGACGTGAAGCTGATCGTGAGGATGTGTAAAGCGTGAAGACTGATCATGAGGATGTGTAAACATACAATAACCATAGAACCACACTATGTAAACAAAAAAGGGTACAGTAGACTGGTATGTGTTCTGTTACACTCAGAGTCAATAATGGGGCATTGAGATGGGCTGTTAGAAAAGCTGTCAAAAGTTTGAGGGGGTCTTCTTGACTGATGTACAGTCTAGTCGTGTCTTGTTATGTATGAGCAGCTACAGCTGTGCTGTGGGTATTGTGCTTTCATAAATACCTTTAGCTGTCCTGGCTTGTGTCAAAGTAAGATTACGTTGAGCTTGAGCTTATTCCAGGCTGAAAGCTTTCAACCAACAGGTCCACAGACTCTGCATTAGTAAAGCTGGTGTCCAGGTTGTCGTCAACAGCAACATGATTATTCTGTTGGACACACAGTAGTCAGTGATTAGCCAACAATTGACGACTATGTCCCCATTTACACACACTCAAACAAGGTCCTATATCCCCCCCTCCTATACCCCCCCCCCTTTCAACTAAGCCTCAACAATACAGAGAAAACTACAGCAGAAGTTGTAGCCTCCTTGTAAACACACAAATTATGACAACAAGACACAGCCCATGTTTATGCCTAGCTCCAGTAGATTTATTTGCTCATCATGGAGTCATGGAAAGATTTAGTAGATTTTAGTAAGCTTTTAGAAGGTGACTTACACTACTTCCTGGTGCTGAGCTCGATGTTGATGCCTCTACAGATGTTGATGGGATCAGACTAAATAAAACACATAGTCACACATCATTAGTCTCTGCAATAGATAGTTAGCTAGCTAGCTAACGGTTAGCTAACGTAACCTAACGAAGCTAACGTCACCCTGCAAAGTTACAAATCACATCACCAGATAGCAGCTTTCTAATTACACTGATAAGCTTTGCAATGTCAAGCCAGCGTATTATGAAAGCCAGCTAGCTAGATTTTGGTTTAGATAAACAAATGTAGTTTGCCAGCTAGCTAGTTAGCTAGGTAATGTTAGTTACGTTACCACAACTTGACTTGTTTGCTGCTGCTCTGATGTTGGCTGATCGGATGACTTCGTCTTTGAAGTGAAGGGGAAAATCGATGGAATAGCATCACTTTTCAATGTTCGACGACATGGCAACCCCATCAGTTGAGACTTCAGTTCCATTTCGAAATCCTCTGGCTGAAAGTGCTGGCTACAAATGCAGACATTTTGATGTTTCTCACATCAACTGGATACCCTGATCCACCTCTACGCAGACGACACCATTCTATATACTTTCGGCCCGTCTTTGGACACTGTGCTATCTAACCTCCAAACAAGCTTCAATGCCATACAACACTCCTTCCGTGGCCTCCAACTGCTCTTAAACGCTAGTAAAACCAAATGCATGCTTTTCAACCGGTCGCTGCCTGCACCTGCATGCCCGACTAGCATCACCACCCTGGATGGTTCCGACCTAGAATATGTGGACGTCTATAAGTACCTAGGTGTCTGGCTAGACTGCAAACTCTCCTTCCAGACTCATATCAAACATCTCCAATCGAAAATCAAATCAAGAGTCGGCTTTCTATTCCGCAACAAAGCCTCCTTCACTCACGCCGCCAAGCTTACCCTAGTAAAACTGACTATCCTACCGATCCTCGACTTCGGCGATGTCATCTACAAAATGGCTTCCAACACTCTACTCAGCAAACTGGATGCAGTCTATCACAGTGCCATCCGTTTTGTCACTAAAGCACCTTATACCACCCACCACTGCGACTTGTATGCTCTAGTCGGCTGGCCCTCGCTACATATTCGTCGCCAGACCCACTGGCTCCAGGTCATCTACAAGTCTATGCTAGGTAAAGCTCCGCCTTATCTCAGCTCACTGGTCACGATGGCAACACCCATCCGTAGCACGCGCTCCAGCAGGTGTATCTCACTGATCATCCCTAAAGCCAACACCTCATTTGGCCGCCTTTCGTTCCAGTACTCTGCTGCCTGTGACTGGAACGAATTGCAAAAATCGCTGAAGTTGGAGACTTTTATCTCCCTCACCAACTTCAAACATCAGCTATCTGAGCAGCTAACCGATCGCTGCAGCTGTACATAGCCTATTGGTAAATAGCCCACCCTTTTCACCTACCTCATCCCCATACTGTTTTTATTTATTTACTTTTCTGCTCTTCTGCACACCAATATCTCTACCTGTACATGACCATCTGATCATTTATCACTCCAGTGTTAATCTGCAAAATTGTAATTATTTGCCTACCTCCTCATGCCTTTTGCACACATTGTATATAGACCCCCCCCTTTGTTTTCTACTGTGTTATTGACTTGTTAATTGTTTACTCCATGTGTAACTCTTTGTTGTATGCTCACACTGCTATGCTTTATCTTGGCCAGGTCGCAGTTGCAAATGAGAACTTGTTCTCAACTAGCCTACCTGGTTAAATAAAGGTGAAATAAAATAAAGAAATTAACACAGGCCGGTACTACGTCCTGAAATCGCCAAGAACTCTGGATATTGTGGTTTGCTTACAACCAGGAAATGTAGCTGGCCTAATTCTACTGGTGAGACGCAGAAAAGCTCAGTATTTGCGTGTAGTGAGGAAATTCAACATTTTCATGACACATATGATATGTTAATAACATATTAATGTACATTTATAGTGAAATAGAGCAGCAGTGAAATTTATCTTCAACATAATTTTCCTAATCTGCTACGTCAATCCCGCCGACCTGCTACAGAAATTCTCCTAACCTGCTACCCGAGTTGTCCTAACCTGCGACGTGAGTTCTCCTAACCAGCTACCTGCTACGTGAGTTCTCCTAACCAGCTACGCGAGTTCTCCTAACCTGCTACCTGCTACATGAGTTCTCCTAACCTGCTACGTGAATTCTCCTAACCAGCTACCTGCTATGTGAGTTGTCCTAACCAGCTATGTGAGTTCTCCTAACCTGCTACGTGAATTCTCCTAACCAGCTACCTGCTATGTGATTTCTCCTAACCAGCTATGTGAGTTCTCCTAACCAGCTACGTGAGTTCTCCTAACCAGCTACGTCAATTCTCCTAACCTGCTACGTGAGTTCTCCTAACCAGATACATGAGTTATCCTAACCTGCTGTGAACAGTCACTTTCTGACATTAACTGCATCCCATCAAGTCACAATCAGAAAAGAGGGTTGAAGGGAGAGGTAATTGATGGCGGTATATTGACCCCCCTGTAAAACCTAGTTAACACCTCGCCTGCCTTCCAGCCTGTGAAATCTGATTAGCTGTATGTGTGTGTCTGTGTGTACTTTTAGTAAAAACCAGGATTAACACCCTGCCTGTCGGCCATCTAGCCTGTCTTGCCATTTTCTTCTTCAACCTTTCAACTTTTACGTATGTGAGCGTGTTTTATGTGTGTATTTGTATGTTATTGCGTGTGTGTGTGTGTGTGTGTGTGATTAGGACAGTATCCACTAACTAGATTTCACTCAGTCAATAATTAATAGGGCACTCAGCCTGATAGGCAATCACCCTTAATCAATACTAATGTTTTTACAGACCTCAGAAGTGTGTGTGTGTACGGTATGTCAATGTGTGTGTGTCGAGGGGAAAAATAGCTATTTAATCTAGTCAGTGCGTATATAGGATAAGCATTCATTTACAGACATTATAAATCACTGGCCTGTCATCTCTCTCTCCTCTCCTCCTTTGGTACAGGAGAGCTGGAGCCTAACTCGGACTGTCTGGACTGCATCCAAGAAGAGTTCTCTCCTTTCCTCCTCCTATCTCATTTCTTCTCTCTGGTTCTCTTCTTTAATTTGACTTACTAGTCTAGCCTGTATATAACACCACTGGGTTTACAAATGACCTTCGCTGAACGTTAGCTAATTTTGCCTGAAGGTACATTTCAGTGTGTGTGAGAGTGTGTGTGTAGCTCTCTTACCTGCCACTGACAACAAAGCAGGCCACCAGGAAGATGAGCAGTACGATGCCTCCAGTGATGGACACAGCCAGGATAGTAGACTGGTTAGGGTCTCCTATGGCCAACATGTCTGAGACAGGGAATCACAGGCAAGAGAAAGGGATAACACATTGTGAGAAGGTGTGTCTATGTGTGCATGTGTGTCTTTGTGTATATATGTGTGTGATAAGAAATACAGTGTAGACATTGTTAATGTTGTAAATGACTATTGTAGTTTTTTTTTAAATGGAATATCTACATAGACGTTCAGAGGCCCATTATCAGCAACGATCACTTCTGTGTTCCAATGGCACGTTGTGTTGGCTAATCCAAGTTGATCATTTTAAAAGGCTAATTGATCATTCTGAGAAATAAAGGCTATTCCATGTGAGAAACTGCCAAGAAACTGAAGATCTCGTACAACGCTGTGTACTACTCCCTTCACAGAACAGCGCAAACCTGCTCTGACCAGAATAGAAAGAGGAGTGGGAGGCCCCTGTGCACAACTGAGCAAGAGGACAAGTACATTGGAGTATATAGTTTGAGAAACAGACACCTCACAAGTCCTCAACTGGCAGCTTCATTAAATAGTACCTGAAAAACACCAGTCTCAACTTCAACAGTGAAGAGGCGACTCCAGAAGGCCAGTATCCCGGAGTCGCCTCTTCACTATTGAAGTTGAGAGGGTGTTTTGGGGGTACTATTTAATGATGCTGCCAGTTGAGGACTTGTGAGGCGTCTGTTTCTCAAACTAGACACTCTAATGTACTTGTCCTCTTGTTCAGTTGTGCACCGTGACCTCTACTCCTCTTTCTATGCTGGTTAGAACAAAATGTATTTTTCTTTCAAAAACAAGGACACTTCTAAGTGACCCCAAACCTTTGAACGGTGGTGTAACTAGGAATAAAGTGACAGATAGTAAACAGTAGCAGCATATGATGATTAAAAAAAGTTATGAGTGAGTGTGTGTGTGTGTGTGTGTGTGCGTGTGAGTGTGTGTGCGTGTGTGCGTGTGAGAGTGTGTGTGTGTGTGTGTGAGTGTGTGTGTGCGTGTGTGTGTGTGTGTGTGTGAGTGTGTGTGTGTGTGAGTGTGTGTGTACGCGTGCGTGTGTGTGTGTGTGTGTGTGTGTGTGTGTGTGTGTGTGTGTGTGTGTGTGTGTGTGTGTGTGTGTGTGTGTGCGTGTGCGTGTGTATGTAATAGAGTGAGAGAAAGAGAAAGGGAGATTGAAAGAGAAAGAGAATGTTCTCAGCACGCTCTTTCATGATAAAAAAAGCTTTTTCCATTTCAATATACCTCAATAACAGCAGACTGTAAATACACGAGAGTTTTCCTGTGCTGTCCAAATGGATATGTTAACATTGTACATAACAAGCCTGCTTTAAAAGTTTCTGTGAAACCACATTGATTTTTACACTGCAATAATCGGGCCATTACTCAAAACAAATACCTAATTTATCAAGTTTAGCCAAGCACGAGCATGCATTTGTGTGTGTGTGTGTGTGTGCGTGTGTGTATGTGTCTGTGTGTGTGTGCATGGGCAGCAAGCCCATTCAGGCAAATCAATGCCGCCGGGCAGCGATAGATGGCCATTGGTCTCCTATTCCATTCCCTAGCATCAAACACACGAAGAAGACTTAGTAAGTAATCAACAATAACATTGATCCCTCTTCATAGAATTGATATGACTAATATTCAGTCAGCTCAATCTTTGGTTTTCATTTCATGAACTTGAACTAAATGATTGATCAGATTCACATTTGATTTACATGATCGATATTCAGTCGAGGTGAACATAGGGCTGGCACAATAATCATACAATCATGTAACCGACAATTATGAATAATAATGGTGAAGTAAAACAATCATTTGTCTTACATATATTTTAGGAGTTTGGGGGGGTTCAACTTTAATTTTGACATTAGTAAATATAGTTTACCCAATAGCAGTTTTTATTTTTCCATTAGGAGGGTAAAGTTAGTCATTATTTTACTCGCAGAACGACATATTCAGGAGGAAAAGCTTCATTTCCAAAAGATCCAAGCAGTCAAAGCATTTGTTTCTGAGACGAAGGTGTCACCAAACCTATGTTGTATTCATTAGGTATAGTATGTCATCAGATTAAAAAGACTTAGTATTGAGAATGTCGATATATGCCTTCCTCGACACTAACAATTGATTGCTCAGCACTGGGAGCAAACTCGTGATGCTTGGAGCCGTGCTGCTCAGACCACTGCGCCATCCCAGTTCACGATGCTCTAGTTAGCCATGATAATACTTGGTTACACTTGATGGAATAGCAAGTTTTTTTTATTACTATTTTGTTTTAAGCCTTCCCCAAACCATAGCCAAAACCTTAACCACTCGGTTTTAACCCTGCAACCAAACCATAGCCAAAACCTTAACCACTCGGTTTTAACCCTGCAACCAAACCATAGCCAAAACCTTAACCACTCGGTTTTAACCCTGCAACCAAACCATAGCCAAAACCTTAACCACTCGGTTTTAACCCTGCAACCAAACCATAGCCAAAACCTTAACCACTCGGTTTTAACCCTGCAACCAAACCATAGCCAAAACCTTAACCACTCGGTTTTAACCCTGCAACCAAACCATAGCCAAAACCTTAACCACTCGGTTTTAACCCTGCAACCAAACCATAGCCAAAACCTTAACCACTCGGTTTTAACCCTGCAACCAAACCATAGCCAAAACCTTAACCACTCGGTTTTAACCCTGCAACCAAACCATAGCCAAAACCTTAACCACTCGGTTTTAACCCTGCAACCAAACCATAGCCAATACCTTAACCACTCGGTTTTAACCCTGCAACCAAACCATAGCCAAAACCTTAACCACTCGGTTTTAACCCTGCAACCAAACCATAGCCAATACCTTAACCACTCGGTTTTAACCCTGCAACCAAACCATAGCCAAAACCTTAACCACTCGGTTTTAACCCTGCAACCAAACCATAGCCAAAACCTTAACCACTCGGTTTTAACCCTGCAACCAAACCATAGCCAAAACCTTAACCACTCGGTTTTAACCCTGCAACCAAACCATAGCCAAAACCTTAACCACTCGGTTTTAACCCTGCAACCAAACCATAGCCAAAACCTTAACCACTCGGTTTTAACCCTGCAACCAAACCATAGCCAAAACCTTAACCACTCGGTTTTAACCCTGAAACCAAACCATAGCCAAAACCTTAACCACTCGGTTTTAACCCTGC
This sequence comes from Oncorhynchus kisutch, assembly GCF_002021735.2. Taxonomy (NCBI): domain Eukaryota; kingdom Metazoa; phylum Chordata; class Actinopteri; order Salmoniformes; family Salmonidae; genus Oncorhynchus; species Oncorhynchus kisutch. The sequence goes on along the minus strand of NC_034203.2, from coordinate 33,801,944 downwards.
AACCAAACCATAGCCAAAACCTTAACCACTCGGTTTTAACCCTGCAACCAAACCATAGCCAAAACCTTAACCACTCGGTTTTAACCCTGCAACCAAACCATAGCCAAAACCTTAACCACTCGGTTTTAACCCTGCAACCAAACCATAGCCAAAACCTTAACCACTCGGTTTTAACCCTGCAACCAAACCATAGCCAAAACCTTAACCACTCGGTTTTAACCCTGCAACCAAACCATAGCCAAAACCTTAACCACTCGGTTTTAACCCTGCAACCAAACCATAGCCAAAACCTTAACCACTCGGTTTTAACCCTGCAACCAAACCATAGCCAAAACCTTAACCACTCGGTTTTAACCCTGCAACCAAACCATAGCCAAAACCTTAACCACTCGGTTTTAACCCTGCAACCAAACCATAGCCAAAACCTTAACCACTCGGTTTTAACCCTGCAACCAAACCATAGCCAAAACCTTAACCACTCGGTTTTAACCCTGCAACCAAACCATAGCCAAAACCTTAACCACTCGGTTTTAACCCTGCAACCAAACCATAGCCAAAACCTTAACCACTCGGTTTTAACCCTGCAACCAAACCATAGCCAAAACCTTAACCACTCGGTTTTAACCCTGCAACCAAACCATAGCCAAAACCTTAACCACTCGGTTTTAACCCTGCAACCAAACCATAGCCAAAACCTTAACCACTCGGTTTTAACCCTGCAACCAAACCATAGCCAAAACCTTAACCACTCGGTTTTAACCCTGCAACCAAACCATAGCCAAAACCTTAACCACTCGGTTTTAACCCTGCAACCAAACCATAGCCAAAACCTTAACCACTCGGTTTTAACCCTGCAACCAAACCATAGCCAAAACCTTAACCACTCGGTTTTAACCCTGCAACCAAACCATAGCCAAAACCTTAACCACTCGGTTTTAAGCCTGCAACCAAACCATAGCCAAAACCTTAACCACTCGGTTTTAACCCTGCAACCAAACCATAGCCAAAACCTTAACCACTCGGTTTTAACCCTGCAACCAAACCATAGCCAAAACCTTAACCACTCGGTTTTAACCCTGCAACCAAACCATAGCCAAAACCTTAACCACTCGGTTTTAACCCTGCAACCAAACCATAGCCAAAACCTTAACCACTCGGTTTTAACCCTGCAACCAAACCATAGCCAAAACCTTAACCACTCGGTTTTAACCCTGCAACCAAACCATAGCCAAAACCTTAACCACTCGGTTTTAACCCTGCAACCAAACCATAGCCAAAACCTTAACCACTCGGTTTTAACCCTGCAACCAAACCATAGCCAAAACCTTAACCACTCGGTTTTAACCCTGCAACCAAACCATAGCCAAAACCTTAACCACTCGGTTTTAACCCTGCAACCAAACCATAGCCAAAACCTTAACCACTCGGTTTTAACCCTGCAACCAAACGGAATTAACCCTGTGACCACGTGGCATTACAGTGTCAAAAATAGATCATCATAAATACTTAGAATTTCTAAGGAAAACAATGAGATCTTGTTGCGACCATAGCAACAACAAAAAAAGTTCAACGAAAATTACAATTTAAAAACAGTCATCAATTGCATGACAATTAATTATTACCCAAAATTCCATAATCGTCACAGCCCTAGTTGAATTTGAGACAATGTCATGAGCTGGATTTTCATGTCCTTCCAATATGAGACTGAAAGACAGTAGAAAAAGGGAGGAGTAAGCAGAGCTGGGAGATATATCCTCTTTTAAGGTATGCCGTTAAGGCATACCAGTATGGATATTTACAATACCGTCTAGAAAGATATTTTGGTGCACTGCTAAATAAATTAAAAGTTATATAAATTGGACAACTTTACTGTCATCTTTGTTCTAGTTTGGTTTGTTATAAAACAATCAGAATGGAGAAAGACCGTTAAAATGCTTGGGCCAAGTCAAAAGTTTGGACACACCTACTCATTCAAGGATTTATTTGTACTATTTTCTACATTGTAGAATAATAGTGAAGAAATCAAAACCATGAAATAACACATATGGAATCATGTAGTAACCAAAAAAAGTGTTAAACAAATCAAAGTAGCTATCCTTTGCCTAGATGACAGCTTTGCACACTCTTGGCATTCTCTCAACCAGCTTCATGAGGTAGTCATCTGGAATGCCATTCAGTTAATTAACAGCTGTGCCTTGTTTTTTATTTTATTTTATTTTTCCTTTATTTAACTAGGCAAGTCAGTTAAGAACATATTCTTATTTACAACGATGGCCTAGGAACAGTGTGTTAACTACCTTGTTCAGAACAACAGATTTTTCACTTGTCAGCTCGGGGATTTGATTTCGCAACCTTTCGGTTACTAGTCCAATGCTCTAACCACTAGGCTACCTGCCGCCCCGGCAGTGTAAATTTGTGGAATTTCTTTCCTTCTTAACGTGTTTAAGTCAATCAGTTGTGTTGTGACAAGGTAGGGATGGTATACAGAAGACAGCCCTATTTGGTATAAAAGACCAAATAAGCAAAGAAAAACAACAGTCCATTATTACTTTAAGACATGAACGTCAGTCAATCTGGAAAATGTCAAGAACTTTGAAAAAACCATGAAGCGCTATGATGAAAGTGGCTCTCATGAGGACCGCCACAGGAAAGGAAGACCCAGAGTTACCTCTGTTGCAGAGGATAAGTTCATTAGAGTTACCAGCCTCAGAAAATGCAGCACAAATAAATGCTTCAGAGTTCAAGTAACAGACACATCTCAACATGAACTGTTCAGTGGAGACATGAATCAGGCCTTCATGGTCGAATTACTGCAAAGAAACCACTACTAAAGGACACCAATAATAATAAGAGACTTGCTTGGGCCAAGAAACATGAGCAATGGACATTAGACCAGTGGAAATATGTTGTTTAGTCTGATGAGTCCAAATGTGAGATTTTTGGTTCCAACATTAGTGTCTTTGTGAGACACAGAGTATGTGAATGGATGATCTCCTCTTGTGTGGTTCCCACCGTAAAGCATGGAAGAGGAGGTATGATGGTGCTTTGCTGGTGACACTGTCTGTGATTTATTTGGAATTCAAGGCACACTTAACCAGCATGGCTACCACAGTATTCTGCAGTGATACGCCATCACATCTGGTTTGTGCTTAGTGGGACTATAATTCGTTTTTCAACAGGACAATGACCCAACACACCTCCAGGCTGTGTAAGGGCTATTTGACCAAGAAGGAGAGTGATGGAGTGCTACATCAGATGACCTGGCCTCCACAATCACCCAACCTCAACCCAATTGAGATGGTTTGGGATTAGTTGGACCGCAGAGTGAAGGAAAATCAGTCAACAAGTGCTCAGCATATGTGGGAACTCCTTCAAGACTGCTGGAAAAGCATTCCAGGTGAAGCTGGTTGAGAGAATGTCAAGAGTGTGCAAAGCTGTCAAGGCAAAGGGTGGCTACTTTGAAAAAGCTCAAATCAAAAAAATATTTAGATCTGTTTAACACTTTTTTTGGTTACTACATGATTCCATATGTGTTATTTCATAGTTGTGATGTCTTCACTATTATTCTACAATGGAGAAAATAGTAGAAATAAAGAAAAACCCTTTAATGAGTAGGTGTTCTAAAACTTTTAACTGGTACTGTATTTAGAAACTTGTTTCATTCAGAAACCATCAAATACCGTAAAAAATAAGACAAATATTTTGTCCATATCGCCCAGCCCTAGGACTGCCCTAATGGAGGTGAAGAGGTAGAGGTGAGATATTGCAGAGGTAAAAGAAGAGAGGAGAGAAGGAAGATGAAGAGAGTCCAGAAGAGGATGATAGGTGGAGACAGAGAAACATAAAAAGACACAGCAGAGAGAGAGGAAGAGGAAGAGACCTTCGTGGCTGGTCTCCAGTTCTATCTCTCCTCCGTAGTTGCCGTATCCCCCGTCGGTTCTAGCTCGGACACGGAACACATATGTAGTACCAGGCTTTAGACCGTCTACAGTCATCACATTGGACCTGGTCTTTAGGACTGTGTAGTTCTGCTCTCTCTGGTTCTAATGGGAGAGGAAGAGAGAGAGACAAATGGAGAGAGATAGATGGAGAGAGAGAGATATATGAGAGAGAGAGAGATGTTAAGTGAGTGTGTGTGTCAGTGAGAACCCACCTTGCAGTTCCTATGATACCTTCTCTAATGAGAGGAGCTCCACTACACTGATTAACACTGTTACTGTGGAATATTACCACTGATCCCTGCCAATAACACACACACAGTAGTGGAGAGGGTAGCAAGTTTTAAGTTCCTCGGCATACACATCACAGACAAACTGAATTGGTCCACTCACACAGACAGCATCGTGAGGAAGGCGCAGCAGCGCCTCTTCAACCTCAGGAGGCTGAAGAAATTCGGCTTGTCACCAAAAGCACTCACAAACTTCTACAGATGCACAATCGAGAGCATCCTGGCGGGCTGTATCACCGCCTGGTATGGCACCTGCACCGCCCTCAACCGTAAGGCTCTCCAGAGGGTAGTGAGGTCTGCACAACGCATCACCGGGGGCAAACTACCTGCCCTCCAGGACACCTACACCACCCGATGCTACAGGAAGGCCATAAAGATCATCAAGGACATCAACCACCTGAGCCACTGCCTGTTCACCCCGCTGTCATCCAGAAGGCGAGGTCAGTACAGGTGCATCAAAGCTGGGACCGAGAGACTGAAAAACAGCTTCTATCTCAAGGCCATCAGACTGTTAAACAGCCACCACTAACATTGAGTGGCTACTGCCAACACACTGTCAATGCCACTGACTCTACTCCAGCCACTTTAATCATGGGAATTGATGGGAAATGATGTAAATATATCACTAGCCACTTTAAACAATGCTACCTTATATAATGTTACTTACCCTACATTATTCACCTCATATGCATACGTAGATACTGTACTCTATATCATCGACTGCATCCTTATGTAATACATGTATCACTAGCCACTTTAACTATGCCACTAGGTTTACATACTCATCTCATATGTATATACTGTACTCGATATCATCTACTGTATCTTGCCTATGCTGCTCTGTACCATCACTCATTCATATATCCTTATGTACATATTCTTTATCCCCTTACACTGTGTATAAGACAGTAGTTTTTTTTGGAATTGTTAGTTAGATTACTTGTTAGTTATTACTGCATTGTCGGAACTAGAAGCACAAGCATTTCGCTACACTCGCATTAACATCTGCTAACCATGTGTATGTGACAAATAAATTTGATTTGATTTGATTTTGATTTGACAAAGACACACAGACACACACACACACACACACACTTCCCACTCCTCTCTTCTCTTGTTCTCTTCATTCACATTCCTGTTTTATTTAGCCTGCCTGCTGCACTTGGTGGACATAAACTTCCCTTTCGGGGCCATTCAATGTGCAGAGTGAGCTAAATCAAGTGCACTCCTGCGCTTATCAGATCCATTAAACACTGGCTAGAGAGTCCAAACTGGGATTTTCAGGTCTGAGTCTGACATTAAGTAAGAAGAGAAGAGAGAGATGAGATGGGAGGAGAAGAGAAGAGAAGGAGAGAGAAATTGAGGTGTGTATGTGACTCACCTTCTCATAATAAATGACTTCATACTCCACTATGGCTCCATTGGGTCTGTCAGGGCCCTGCCACGCCAGAGTGATACTGTCCTTACTCCTCCTCTCCTTCAGGACCACACTCACTATAGAGAGAAATAGACAGACAGACAGACAGAGATATAGGTTAACCACACTCACTACAGAGAGAAACAGACAGACAGACAGACAGACAGACAGACAGACAGACAGACAGACAGACAGACAGACAGACAGACAGACAGACAGACAGACAGACAGACAGACAGACAGACAGACAGACAGACAGACAGACAGACAGACAGACAGACAGACAGACAGACAGACAGACAGACAGACAGACAGAGATATAGGTTAACCACACTCACTACAGAGAGAGAGAAACAGACAGACAGACAGACAGATATATAGGTTAACCACACTCACTATAGAGAGAGAGAGAGAAAGATGGAAGGGGGGAGTGGAATTTAGGGGGAGAGAAAGGAAGAAAGACTACCAGGAGAAAAGGAGAGAGACAGTGGGGTAGGAATTAGAAAGGAAGAATGAGGGAAGAGAGAGACAGCAGGGGAGGAAGAGAGATTTATAGATTGATTACCACTGTGCTATAATGACAGTTCTCTGCAGAGTGTAGAACTTAGCTAATGAAAGAACAAAGAGGGGGTCACATACTGTATGTGCACATGTGTATGTAATGACTTTGTGTGTCTGTATCTGTGCGTGCGTGTGTGTGCATGTGTGTGTGTGTGCTGAGTAAGCCGATGGGTGTCTCTGAGGGGTTCCGTGGTGTACATCGCTATCTCTTCACTTTCACCCCCTCATCACAGAGTGCTCGGTGGGCACAGGTAGGAATGTGTTTGTGTGTGTATGTGTGTGTGTGTGTGACATGTTGAGATGAGCAGTGTGTGACAGCAGGGGAGACATGTGGAACTGTTAACGAGGTTAATGTCCTCTCCTCCTATCATAGCCCCTCTCCTCCTCTCCCACTCCTCTCCTCCTCTTATAGCTCACTCCTCCTCTCCCACTCAACTCCTACTCTCATTACCCCTCTCCTTTACTCCCACTCCTCTCCTCCTCTCCCACACCTCTCCTCTCCTCCTCTCCCAATCCTCTCCTCTCAATCCCCTTCACCTCCTCTCCCAATCATCTCCTCCTCTCATCGCCCCTCACCTCCTCTCCCACTCCTCACCTCCGCTCCCACTCCTCTGCTCCTCTCATCGCTCCTCACCTCCGCTCCCACTCCTCTCCTCTTCTCCCAATCCTCTCATAGCCCCTCTCCTCCTCTCCCACTCAACTCCTCCTCTCATCGCCCCTCTCCTTTACTCCCACTCCTCTCCTCCTCTCCCACCCCTCTCCTCTCATTCCCCTTCACCTCCTCTCCCAATCCTCTCCTCCTCTCATCGCCCCTCACCTTCTCTCCCACTCCTCACCTCCGCTCCCACTCCTCTCCTCCTCTCCCAATCCTCTCCTCACTCCTCACCTCCTCCCCCCTCCTCACCTCCCACTTCTCTCATCCTCTCCCACTCTTCTCCTTCTCTCATCACCCCTCACCTCCTCTCCCTCTCCCACTCCTCCACTCCCAATCCTCTCCTCCTCTCATTCCCCCTCACCTCCTCTCCCATTCCTCTCTTTCTCTCCTCTCATTCCACCTCTCCTCCACTCCCAATCCTCTCCTCCTCTCATTCCCCCTCACCTCCTCT